>NC_079220.1:55958976-56011476 GCF_029633865.1 Lampris incognitus | reverse complement strand
GTCTTCCATCTCGGGACCGAGATCCCTCCTCTGTTGCGCTCCCTGAGGTTTCTTCCAATTTCTTCTCTCGGTTAAAGTTTTTTTTTTTTTTAGGGAGTTGTTCCTTAGCTGATGCGAGGGTCTAAGGACAGGGTGTTGTGTTGCTGTTAAGCCCTTGAGGCAAATCTGCAATTTGTGATACTGGGCTACGCAAATAAAATTGACTTGACTACTCCTCCCTCCTCCTGCTCTCCCATCTTGTCGTTGGCAAACTTAAAACCCTCAGCTGAGGCGGCCTCATTCTGCAAGCGCTCGGGTCTGTATAGCACCTGCCGGCCCATCAAGTCATCGGTTTCGAATGCGTTTGTTCGGGAGAAGGCTTTCAGGGGAGAGGGCTGAGTGAATGTGTGTTTCTGGGGCGTCATAGCAGACCTGAAGACCACATCAGCATGACAGGTGATCAGGAGCAGCTGGCCACCCAGATCTATACTGCATTCAGTCTGTCTTTACGCTTGCCTGCTTTGCCATCACGTCCACACTCCTTTTCTCTTGGTCAGTCTTGTTTTGATGGGTCTCTCGTATTATAATTGACCGAGTAGTCCTCTTTCTTCAACTTTAGAGGAAGTTACATCAGCCATGTCTACGGCACATTGCAATATTACCTGGCTGAGGTAAAGGCACTCAAAAAATTGGTGCCTTTAACAAAAGGGATGGTTAAAAAGCACCAATTGTGGTTCAGTCTTCTGGGCATGTCCTCCTCTGCTAATGCAAGAGTAATGGCAAGCAAGCTGGATGGGATTCAAACAACGCCATGGGCAGAATGGGTGACATCCAGTGCTTTGGCTGTGGACTTGGTGATAAAGTGGATGACCCTGCAAACTGATCTGCTGCGAAAGGACCAGAAACACCCCGTTTACACTCGGTTTTAAAACGCGTTTTGGGCGATCGGATCACAAGTGGACAGTGAGACGCGTCGCCGTTTACACCTGTGTCTATCATGCGTCTCCAAATGCGTCCTGCTGACCACTTGTGATCAGATTTCGTTACTCCGAAGAAGAAGAAGAAGAAGATTTCATTGCTGTTGCGTCACTTCCGCTACAAGGTCAAAGGGCGTCAGTCAAGTGCCAGATTTGCCGACTAGCTGTGAGAACAATAGCTGATGTTTGAAGAGGTTTCAAGTACTAATACACATGTACGGACTGCTGAGACTGACAGGACTGATTCTTCTGCCCACGTGGAGGTCAGGCGTCTCGTTTCACCTGTACTCCAACCACCTACACTCTCCTCCATCTCCATTTATTCTGAAGTTGGCGCGCGGTTACCAAAACCAGCACCACATCCTGCATTGATGACGTATCTTCCTGTTACATCCTTGTCGGGGACGCATCAGGACGCATCAGCGTTTACACTACAAACGATATGTGGGTCAAATGCGTCCCGGACCACCTCGGCAAGTGGTTTGCGTAACCGGTTCACTAAAGTTTCGGGGGGGTTTAGACTTGTATTCAGCGCCGTCCACTTGTGAGCCGATCATAAAAAAGCACATTTTAAAGCCGAGTGTAAACGGGGCGGGAAAAAGGTGACTTCAACGTTGTAAGCTGTGCAGTCCCCATATGCCTGGCCCCTTGTGTGCCCTCCCAGCTTGTGACTCCCTTTTGCAGCACTCACAAGATGAAAACAGCCGTCCAGGAGGGACATCCTCAGCCCTCTGTCCGTTTCCTTTATATTTCTGAATTGGCCTTTTCAGTTTTCATTGTAAGCTTGTGTTTGGCAGGGTGCCTCTCCAGAGCAAGTGTGACAGTACGCACTGAAAAGAGCAAAGGACCAGCAGGTGCATACTGCTATAGCCCGATTTCCCAGAACCTCGTGTAGTTCAATATTACTTGCATCCTCACACATGCAAACAAATTCTGATTGGAGTCACACTTTACAGAAGAGGTTCTGCGGCTCAGAGGCAGAACGCCAGTCTTGCCAATAAATCATTCGCACACCTTCAGCACATTAGCATGAAACGTGTATTTATATTCACACGTGAAGTGTTCAGCCACGAGCCTCTCCCTTCACTTGTAAGATACGTTTGCATCAGCAGAGAGTAAGTAGGCCCTTTGTGCTCCCGGACTCTGAAAGGCTTGACCTGCTCTCAGAGATAAGGAGTCTGGAAGCTGTATTCATGACATCCACGCCGCCGACGTCTCTGCACCGCTCAATAATTCCCGATACTGAAACAAGTTCTTACTGGTGAGCAAAGACTGCCCAAACTTTTCCTCGAGCCACACAACCTCTCGCTCGTCCTAAAGGTTTCACCAGTAAATCTGTCGTTTTAACTTATATTTAATGGATTCTGCATTTTACTAATCACAATCCTCCCACCCCCTCTGCCTCCCTCTGGGGTGGGACGGCTCGGAAGAGTGGGGCAGTTGGCCGGATACTGGGGAGGGGAAAAAAAGGGGGGGGGGATGCTACAATGCACCAGTAGTTAGCACGACAACACAGGCAGATAATGGATGAAAGGTAAAGTGCAAGGTCAGGCTCGTGATTCATATTCATGTCGTATACGTCACACGAATAGCACATCAGTTGGAAGCAGGGGAGCTAAAAGGAGCGGCGTGATTTCGCCTTCTTCTGCGCTGAGCAGCAGGTCAACCGGCTGCGTTTGTGCAAAGGTCAACAGTCTCCATCGAACTGCGCTCCACTCAGGCGAACCTGTCGAACTGAAGTGCAATGTGAACTACCCCGCTCACAACCCGGCTGTGGTGCCGAGCAACTGACCAGCCCTCAGTAAACACCCCGCTGATGTTACGTGGTTGGCATGGCACCGCATCATAGCCACTCAATACTCCTGCAGGAGACACCCGCTGCTGGTGTGCCAACTGGTGTCAAAACGCCGTGTGACCCTCCGTAACACCGAGCCTCCTTTATTCCTCGACTTTCGTTCACTACGCATCTCGGGTTCGGCGTCTCTGTGACTCTTGGGGAAGAGAAGCAAGTCTGCTGTCAGCTATCTCAGCAACCAGGAACTCTTTATTTGTCATTTCATTGCATGCACCTGCGCACATGACATGAAAGGAAATATTGCTTCCCCAGCCCACAGCGGTGCAACACAAAGACAACACACACAGCCAAACTACAAGAGCACCTACAGAAACACATATATCCAACATATCCAACTGCAAAAAAAGATTCACTGTCCAAGGGAACGAACGCCAGCCAGGATGACTGTCGGAACTGATGGTCTGCATGGGCTACCAGTTAGCTTAGCATGCCCCGCTTCCACATCCTGTCAGACTGCCCTCGGTGTTTCCTCCTCGGGTGCAGCTCCAGGCAGGGCCATGGTCCCTGGACCCACAGGATGCTGCAGACCAGGCTCCCTCAGCCAATCCAGCACCAGCTGTCCCGGCCAGACACCTTCAACACACCTCCCTACACTCCACACAACGACACTAAAAACACAGTCAAGGCTAGGCGAGGCCGCCACCCGATCACCGTCGGTGTTACCGGAACTGCCAGTCTGCATGCGCTAGCAGTTAGCTTAGCCTGCATAATTTCTACTTGGAGATGACAGTTTGTGATAACAATAACAAAAGGGATGGTAAATAACAATAATTTGCTGCTTTTTGGCCTTGCCATTGTACCTAAAGTCTCTCTTTTTCTCTCAGGATACAAAGGCTCGGTGTTCCCCTTTACCTTGCACTGACGCAATAACCACCAGTGACTGATGGAGTTTATTTAGAAAGAGAAAATGTTCTTCTACACCTGCTCATTCTAGTGACCTGGCTGCAAAATTGCTATATTGACAGGTCCATTTCTTGTGTCTATATTAAGCAACTGTCTGATTGGTTTCCCGGTGTCTGCATCATATCCTCCCGGTGTGCACCAGAACATTGATGATGGGTCGCATGGCAGGCCTAACGTTATCATCCACTTCACAGTAACAGAGTGAGTTCCTGGAAGAGAAGGCTGCTTGTTGATTCGGTCTTCAAGTGCTGGGCACCATTGTGCCGAAAGCCACGGTTTTCATTCCCTTTGTTTGTGCATTTTGTGAGTATTGAAAAACAGAGTGAGGATTATTTGTATTTCTCATCTACTCTTGTTAGTTTACCATTGCTTCTTTAAAAAATGGCTTTTTAGCCTCACCTTTGGTCTCTGGTCAGTGTCCTTACCAGTTTACATGTGCATATGCAGCAGCTTTGTTTGATGATGTACAGCTTTGAGACTAAATCTTAACCCCCCCCCCTCTCCTTTTTCTCCCCAATTGTACCCGGTCAATTACCCCATTCTTATAAGCTGTCGTTGCCCCACCGCCTCTCCTGAACCGGGGAGGGCTGCAGACTACCACATGTCTCCTCTGATACATGTGATGGGTTGCAATATTATCTAATATTTATTTTGCCAGTTTCCACAGCATTCCTCTCACAGCGCTCCTTTACATGTTGTTGTTGTTACAGAATGTGTCAATTTTATCTGTTTATCTATTTTAACATCAATTGAACAATAAATAAACAAGGGTATGGATATTGTTTGCATTCCCACAGTCTGTATCTGGACATGCTATCCAGGTGATAATCAACCTGATCACCCCCTTTGCATTTGTACCTGGTATTGATGTTGTATGTATGTTGGGATAAGGGGTTAAGTATTGGAGTAGTACCTTTCCTAGATGGCTGTTCGTGGCGTCCTAGACTGGTCTCCATACACCTCAGCATCGTCCATCCATCCATTATCCGAACCGCTTATCCTGCTCTCAGGGTCGCGGGGATGCTGGAGCCTATCCCAGCAGTCGCTGGAACACCCTGGACAGGCTGCCAGGCCATCAAAGGGCCCACACACACACACACACACACACACACACACACACACACACACACACACACACACACACACAACAGAACTCTTTGACACATTTAAACACACCAGGGTCAACAAAGACCTGCTACACTTACACCACACATTTCTCCCTCCCCCCTTTTCTCCCAATTGTACCCGGCCAATTACCCCACTCTTCCAAGCTGTCATTGCTCCACCCCCTCTGCCGAACCGGGGAGGGCTGCAGACTACCACATGCCTCCTCCCATACATGTGGAGCCACCAGCCGCTTCTTTTCACCTGACAGTGAGGAGTTTCACCGGGGGGGGGGGGCGTAATGTGAAAGGAATGAATGCAGAGACGATGCTGCTGCTTCAAGTCCCAAAGTTGTACTGAATAAAATCCAAATATATACATTTCACATGTTCACCAACGTCCTCAATAAACGTTGTATTGTCCCTTTCAGAAACAACACAATTAGAAAAAAATGTAGTATTAAGAAACTGCACATTTGGAAAATAAGAGTACTGTCTCTTTAAGAAGCTTCACAATAAGAAAAATCCCAACATGAATCGATATCAATACCTTTCGTCACCTAAAACTACACAAACAAAAGGCCTTGGAGATACAGCAGAAAATAGCTGCATTGCACCTTTAAACAATATTAGCAAAATACTTTGACAGCTCCTTTAAACGGAATTAGAAAATACCTTTAAAGAGACCGCATAACGGGTGTGCATCATCCAGGAGGGTCTACACGGCAGGTAACCCTGAATACAGGCGAGTCGCCGCTAAACCAGTAAAGCTGCAACAGTGTTGCGGGAAGGTCAACACATAGAGCAGCTGCACCTCTGCACGTTCACCTGACAGCGGCGCTCTTCTTCAGCGGGAACACGCTGACGTCACTGCTTCACCCGGACAACATGAAATGGATACAAACCAAACGGCGGCCATCACGTTTCTACCGCCTGCGAGACGCCCGCTAGCAAGCATGCTACCGTCCAGCATCGCGGTTAGCCGAACCGGAAGCACGGGTATTTCACTCTCCACGTGTTCCGTATAGCCAACACACACACACACACACACACGGGTCGCCATGTTGAACCGTACTAGGAAGATTGGCTAGTTAGTACTCGTTGCCTCCGTTGGTTAAGGTTAGGGTTAGGGTGGGGTTAGGGATAGGGTTAGCCAATCAGAGATAGAGTAGGGGCGGGTCTTCCCGTAATCCAGGTGGGAAAGATAATAACGCTCCCGGAAAAGGGTGGGGTTAGGGATAGGGTAAGAGGAGGCGCTAGTGCAGCGACCAGGACACATACCCACATCCGGCTTCCCACCCGCAGACACGGCCAGTGGTGTCTGTAGGGACACCCGACCAAGCCGGGGGGGAACACGGGGATTCGAACCAGCGGTCGCCGTGTTGGTAGGCAACGGGATAGACCGGGCCACGCCACCCGGACGCCCCCACCTCACATTTCTTAGTAGCAAATAGAATTCCTTACCTTATGGCTCCATCTTGGCCTCTTGTGCAGCCATCTTCCTTGTCTTGCGGGATGTGAAGTCTTTTATAAAGCCTCTGAAGCCCATCTGCTCAGCCGGTTCACACCCAGTGGGGAGTATGGCCGTTATCATTGCTTATACTGAGGGTGAACATGGTTATTCCTGGCCTCCAGCAACTGGCCGGCCTTGCTGGCAATAATACAACAGAAGCTATACCACAGTTAACGTATAATCACTCTTCATATAAGCTTATGTCCCGTTGTTTCTGCAGGAATGTATGACGGACAGCCGCCGTAGCAGTTTGGCACTTCCAAGTGAACTGCAGATGACCTCTAAACACCACTAAATTTCTACTGCGCTGCCAAACGAAGAGGCAGAAGCAAGCAGAGAGATGTGTTGGCTACAAGTGATGATGTGAAATGGAGAATTCCCACCCGTGGACTCTGCACATTAGCAAAGGTTTCCCTTTGCTGCTTCGTTGAAGCCCGTTCTCCGATAAGCCCGTAAAGCTAAAGAGCACATATATATATACATATATGAGCACGACCCCCAAAGACTCATGACAAAGTTGTGGCGAAAGGCTCATTTTTCATAACTGTATGTCTTCTTGAACTGTAATGTCCAGAATATTAGGCTATAATCTTACAGCACTTTCTATCCATCCCTTATTTTCCCTGAAGCTCTGGGACTTCTTGGCTATACGTAGTCGTGCAGACTCATTTGGCCTGTAAAACTGCATCGTTTACCTCTATGATGACCGAGGTCAGATAAGGTTTCCCTGCCACCCTCCAAGATCTGTTAATATCACGTGGGCGGTTAAATTGAGGTGTTTGACTTAATGGGTTGAGGTTGGGAAATTGCCCCTACGAGCCATTGGTGGGAAACTGTGTGTGACGGGAGCGTAGCCCTTCGTGTTTTCCTTCCTTAGGATCCTTAGGCATGCTAGTGAGAGTGCTGGGTGTATGAAAGTCAACACGGCTGGGGGGGCGGGGGGGGGGGGTCTACAGGTGATTTAGCACCCGGTTCTCCACAAACATGCGTTGTGAGTTGAGAGAGGGGCGACCGCTGCACGGCCGCACCCCAGCCCCGTCATGAAAGACCCTGCTCACCGACCGAAGCCGGCTATCCCGGTTCAACTGAAGGCCGTGGCACCACAGTATCGTCACATCTAGGGGGGATTCTGACTTCGAGGTATTCAGTCATAAGCCCCACAGATGGTAGCCTCGCACCATTGGCTCCTCAGCCAAGCACACACACCAAATGCCTGAACCTGCGGTTCCTCTCGTACTAGGCAGGATTACTATTGCAGCAACACAAAAATTAAAGCCTCCTGGGTTTTTGTGCTGGTATCTTATTCAACCGGCGGCACGGTGGAGCAGTGGTTAGCGCGGTTGCCTCACAGCAAGAAGGTTCTGGGTTCGAGCCCGGGGGTAGTCCAACCTTGGGGGTCGTCCCGGGTGGTCCTCTGTGTGGAGTTTGCATGTTCTCCCCATGTCTGCGTGGGTTTCCTCCGGGGGCTCCGGTTTCCTCCCACAGTCCAAAGACGTGTAGGTCAGGTGACTCGGCCGTACTAAACTGTCCCTAGGTGTGAATGTGTGTATGTATGTATGTGTGCGTGTGTGATGGCTTGGCGGCCTGTCCAGGGTGTCTCCTCACCTGCTGCCCAGTGACTGCTGGGATAGGCTCCAGCATCCCTGCCACCCTGAGAGCAGGATAAGCGGTTCACATAATGCATGGATGGATGGATGGATGGATGGATGGATGGATGGATGCATGGATGGATGGATGGATGGATGCATGGATGGATGGATGCATGCATGGATGCATGGATGCATGGATGGATGCATGCATGGATGCATGGATGGATGGATGGATGGATGGATGGATGGATGGATGGATGGATGGATGGATGGATGGATGGATGGATGGATGGATGGATGGATGGATGCATGCATGGATGCATGGATGGATGGAAGCATGGATGGATGGATGGATGGATGGATGGATGGATGGATGGATGGATGGATGGATGGATGGATGGATGGATGGATGGAAGCATGGATGGATGGATGGATGGATGGATGGATGGATAGTATGCAGCTTTATCACAGTAAGGTAACTTTGATGACTTCACGCTGAACACCAGGACAGCTGCATGAGGCATGTGGGGTGTGTGGGCTTTAGTGTCGGTTGGGACGCGTGGTGATCAGGTCTAGTTGGTCAGTGAGGTGCCTCTGTATTTATAGGATAGAGCTTCAGTAGACGCTTGAAAACAGGGGGGGGGGTCGATGGAGAGGGAGAGATGGAAGGAGAGACAGTGTGGATCAACGGTTGCATCCAACCCTGAAAATGAGAACCTTGTAAGCCAGATGGATACCGGCCCTGTTGCCTAAAAGCCCAACGGGAATTTTAGATAGTTTATCGATTTCTCCAAGTAGAGAGGGGGAGAGAGGGGGAGAGAGGAGGGGGGGTAAACTGATATCTAAGCAGGGGGTGTATGTGATATTTTGAAACTGTCACTCGGTAAAAGGCTTTGTAAGAGTAGTACCAATACAGTACCACACTGTGGTACCATACAGCACCGTGCAGACCGGCAGCCCCGCCAGTCGTCCTGGCTGCCGTTCCTTCTCTGGACGGGGCAGTCTGTGGACCGTGCTCTTGGCTTTTTGTTCACGTTGTTCTCCCTGTTTTTGTACGTTTTTTGGTGGTGTTGTTTTTGGAGGATTTTCGGACATGTGTTTTGGTCTTTTGTGTGGCGCTGCTGTGGGCTTGGGGGGGGGGAAAGGGAATTTCTTCTGTGCAGGTGCTACAGGAGGTGAAATGACAAAGTAATTGTTCCTGATTCCTGAACATGGGCGTATAGAAAGACAGAGAACAGGGGTCATGGAGAGTCTGCAAGAGAGCCGGACAGGCATGCGGCACGACCAGCCTCCTTTCCATCACGTTCCCCACAGACAAGGTCCTGCCGGCTATATTTGTCTTTTCACTTTACGGAAGGTCGGGTTACTAAGATGGTGTGGCGGTGGCACGGAGCAGGGGGCGAACCGATCGGTGCCGTGCATTAGCGGAAAGCTCTCAAACTGTGAGGCAAAACACAACAGCCACCCTCTGCTACTGCCTCCTGCGGCATCCATTCCCCCCTCATGAGGAAATCCGTGCACTATGTGCAGGCCTCTCTGATGCAGCGGCTTCAGAGAGGCCTGCACATACGAAGGCCGGAGGGCATTCAGGAAATTGGCTGTGGCCAACTTCCTCTCTGGTTTTTGTGGGTTTTACTTCTCCTCATTGCTCGAAAATGTCGAGCCATGGCTCGTTTCCCCTCACATCAGCTCCGTGACCGCAGTCAGAGGGGCCCTCCATTCTGACCACATCTCATTTTTACCTCGGCTGAGGGCGTCGCGCATGGACGACACCTTCGACTGGACGGAAATGGGTAAAACGGACGCCATCGGAGCATTTGGGGGGGGGGGTGGTGGACAGCTGCTGAGCATGTTTTTCGGCGGCCGGCATCATAGCTGATGATGCCGACCGACCGACCGAGGGCATCAAGTTTCTCCCTGTTTGCCAGGCTGTCAGCAAGATTTGAAATACAAATGGCTGAATGGTGCAGAGGAAATGTCGATAAGCTTTCCGTTGTTTACAAATTAGATTTCAATTGTTTTGGGAAAAGATTTACCATAGAAACGAATGGCAGACTGTCGTGAATCCCCTGCAGGGGAGGGGGTGGACGACGATTCACTTTCAGCTTGTGACACCAATTCAGACCACCTTCAGAACATTTTCATCTAACCCACAGCTCTCCTCCAGGAGGTGCACTTTTTTCTTGCCGGAGGTAACAAGTGAAAAGTATGGGTGTCGGAAATTGTTTGGGGGGGGGGTCCTGATCAGCCTGGATGGAGGTTTCCGCTCTCTGAGGGCTCTTTTCTACGAAGAGAAAGGGCTGCCTTCCAGATTTTCGTCCAGCAGCTGGGATTAGTTGTGATAATCTGAAGACATTACAGCTGCACAGTCCTGACTGAAAACTCCTCGTGTAATGCAGTCACACTCGGCTCCTCTTCTGGCTGTAATCACTTCACAGCAGAAGCAATACTGATGTGACACATCTCGGGCTGTATGAAGTGCACCTCCTGTGTACCGTAGGTGCACGCCGTCCTCTTAAAGCATCGTCCTTGTCGCACAAGGCGAAGCTGCAGTAACCCGGGGAACTTCGCTGCCCGTGTACATGAAACAACGGCCATCAAACCAAACCGTCCAACCTGAGCTGTCCCTCTAATATACTCGTTCCTGATCCTGTCCTTCTTCGTCACTCCCAATGAAAATCTTATCATCTTCAACTCTGCCACCTTCAGCTCCACCTCCTGTCTTTTCATCAGTGCCACTGTCTCCAAATCATAGTTTTAGCATGAAGCTATTGACCCTTTTCCATCCGAAATATCCATTCCTTTATGTCCGTGTGCAGTGCACCTCCCCTTTAAACCAGACTACCCAGCACCGTGCAGGGGATTCATGGGAGCGTTAACAGGCAAACAGAAGTGGTGGCCCTGAGCTGCAGGGGAACTGCTGCATGCATGCACTCCTGCATGCACTCCTGCATACACTCCTGCATACACTCCTGCATACACTCCTGCATGCACTCCTGCATACACTCCTGCATACACTCCTGCGTGCACTCCTGCATACACTCCTGCATGCACTCCTGCATACACTCCTGCCTACTCTCCTGCATGCACTCCTGCATGCACTCCTGCATACACTCCTGCATACACTCCTGCATACACTCCTGCATGCACTCCTGCATACACTCCTGCATGCACTCCTGCATACACTCCTGCATGCACTCCTGCATGCACTCCTGCATACACTCCTGCATACACTCCTGCATGCACTCCTGCATACACTCTTGCTTGTGGGAAAGCAAACAAACGTGAGGGGCACAGCGATTCATTCCACCAAACTTTACCACATGCAAAAGATATTTAAGGTCTTCTCACAGACTGAGTGGTAAAAATGGTCATAAGGATGCCCTGTGAATGTGTGAAGTCCAGTTGTGTGTGTCTGTGTGTGTGTGTGTATGTATGCATGATATATTGATAAACAGGATTATATGTAACTGCATAGTAATGTTTATGCATAAACCCTCTGCGATCTATTTGGACTAGTAACAGTAGCCTCCCAGTGTTCTGTAAACCATATTACATTATCGTTTGGTACCGTGTGGTTCTCTTAAATTCTCCAGAGAACCCCTGTTACCGTTCAAATATGGCGTCCTCGTCCTTTCTGCATGATGAGAGACTTTCCCGGTCCTTTTCTGTCCTTTCTCCTGACAGAGAAAAGAGAAGGGTGTTTGGCAAGAACAACAAAAAAAAAAAAGCAGTGTCCACAAACAGGAAAGTGGGTAAAAAGTAAGGGTGCAGCAGGTGGTGAAAGGACAGCCTGTGTTTCCACCCCTAGCCCCGTGACAGACTGCCACAAAGACAGGTTGTCAGTAAACAAACTGGGAATAAGGGCAGCAGAGGAGGCGAGGGCCCGTGAGAGAAGATGGGAGGACAAAAAGACAGAAGCCGTCCTGGACCCAAGCGCGGCAAAAGTCGAGGGACGGCGACTCAAGGATCTGAGGAGGCCCCACCGACTGACAGCTTAGCTAGGCCGTCGGTACAGATGTGGAGCGGGCCGAGGGGCGACAGAGGTGACCCAGAAGGACACACTGGGGGGGGGGGGGGGAGAGAGAGAGACTCACATCAAATGATGAAAATAAGGACAGGCGGATCACATTGATTCACTTCCATCTTTATTGAGCTACAACACTGAAGGTGACATGCTGCTGACGGCTCACCAGGAAACACTGACACACCGCAGTAATCACACCACACCACACCACGACCTGCAAGACAAACACACACTTTCCTCACCACCGCGCACAACACCGCGCGTGCAGCGTCCGCGCTCTGCGACATGTTTCAGTGATGTTTCTGGTGCTAGTTTTGACGTTTATTCTGGCCACAAGGGGGCGCTCTAGGTTAGAGTGTCGTATGTGTGAGGCGTTCTTGGGTCACGTTAAGGCCGGAAGTCGCGGGGTGAGAGAGGAGCGTTAGCAGCCATGGCTGGCGGAGACACTAGCGGACGTACCGTCGTGCCAGAGTTTCGCTAAAGCTCCCACAACGCCGCATCACCATATTTGAGTTTTTATTTGAAAACGTGACAACATGGATGACGTGCGTGACCCACCCATCCACGACCGCATACGTCAAACCAATCCTGAAGCAAAGCGTCCTCCCCCTGATTTATATTGTAGCGAATTCGGGGGGGGGGCGAGCCCGAGACGCGAACCCGTGTCTCCCACTCCGCAGGCGACAACGTTAACCAGTCGACTAAAGGGCCCGACCCGTTAGCCAAGGACCAACGTGTCTACTTATCCATGCACGTTACACTATATATTCTGATATTCAAAGACCTGGACCGCCTCCAATGCGCCAGCGCTCCATTTCCAAAACCCCAACACGTCCTCTAGCAAATACCCCGCGTGCACGGCAGTTCAGCAGCCCCCGCTTCATACGGAGCCCCCCCCCCTCGGCACCACACGTGCTTTCGTGGTTTGTAAGCTTAAAGAAGAAGAAGAAGACAACTGACAGATTCAGCGTGGCGTGACCCCAAGAAGGACACACGCCTGAATAGCATTTTTGAAAGTAAGACTACAATAGTTGGGGGGGGGGTCCGGAATTCCCCCCCCCCTTTTTCTCCCCAATTATACCCGGCCAATTACCCCACTCTTCCGAGCCATCCCCGGTCACTGCTCCACCCCCTCTGCCGCTCCGGGGAGGGCTGCAAACCACCACATGCCTCCTCCCATACATGTGGAGTCGCCAGCCGCTTCTTTTCACCTGACAGTGAGGAGTTTCACCAGGGGGACGTAGCCCGTGGGAGGATCACGCTATTCCCCCCAACAGGACCCTGATCGACCAGAGGGGGCGCTAGTACAGCGACCAGGAAACATACCCACGTCCGGCTTCCCACCCCCAGACACGGCCAATTGTGTCTGTAGGGACGCCCAACAAAGCTGAAGGTAACACAGGGATTCGAACCAGCGATCCCTGTGTTGGTAGGCAACAGAATAGACCGCCACGCTACCCGGACGCCCACAATAGTTGTATTTTGCCAAAATATCAGAAGGTTGGGGTTGACTGCTACACTGAAAAAAGAAAACATGTTAAAAAGAAAAGAAAGAGAAATAAAAAGCATCTCACTGAGCTTCTGGCTGCTACGGATCAGAGCCCCCCAAGAAATATCTGTTTTGTTACTTTAGCCTCTTGTTCCTGTCTCATTCACGATGAAACATCCATTTCTGAAATCCCCTCCCAGCTGTCAGGCCGCCACCGTCCTGTTTGAGCTGGAAACCGCCGTGCAGCATGAAACATAAACCACCCGTGACCCACACCGGCCACAGCAACGCTAACCATGGGCACACACTACATGCCAACTGAAGAGCCCAAAACACCAAAACACACTATAGTCCAGTCAAACACAAAACATTCCAGCCGTGCCGTTACCACGCGCGTGTGCTGACACGTTTGGGAAAGCTGGACCGTATTGGCTGATGTGGCGCACGAAGCAAACTTGATCATTTTAGCAGAATATTTAGCGCTTCCTCAGATGGAGTGATCATGTCGACCGGACATTAACGCACTGCATAACAGAAGGTCACAGAAAATGAAATGGCAAAAAAACACATTGAAATTCACAGTATTCCTGATACAAATACTTTTTTCTTGAAATGTCTCTCGGTTGCAAACGGACCCTGCTCCAAACACCCACGGGTCTTGGGAGAACGTTTCCTGCAGAAACTCATCATAGACGTTGCTGAGATCGTCATTGTTCGGATCAAATTGCAACTACCGAGGTGTAACCTGCTGTCCAGCTCTTCCTCTTTACTGTTGGTGTCAAATACCCAAGGTCACTGTCGGTTAGCGAGGCACGTCCCAAACGTCCCACAGCGATAACGTCATCGTGGCCTCTCCTCTGGTGTCACACGCGACTCCAAATTATCCAGCGTTTTCAAATAACGGGGGTCAAGAATAGGTCTGCTGGATCCACTTGCCACGCAATCCAAGCGTCGAGTTTTTCACCGAGGAACCACAACTCCCAAAAAAATACAGGAGCTGAACCTTTGCGTCAGTAGTCTGCCCGGCCTTCGAGTAACCAACACGACCACCTTCACTACATGTGTACCTCTTGGCGGCACGGTGGCCCGGTGGTCAGTGCTGTCGCCTCACAGCAAGAAGGTCCTGGGTTCTAAACCCTGTGTTGTCCAACCTTGGGGAGGTCATCCCAGGTCATCCTCTGTGTGGAGTTTGCATGTTCTCCCTGTGTCTGCAGCGGGTTTTCTCCGGGTGCTCCGGTTTCCCCCGCCGTCAGAAAGACATGCATGTTAGGGTTAACACTCCTGTCTGTGCCCCTGGCCGAGGTGATGGGGAAAGAACTGGAGTCGGTCCCCGGGCGCAGCATGAAGACGGCAGCCCGCTGCTCCTAGCTACACGGATCACAGCTAGGATGGGTTAACTTGCAGGAACTGAATTTCCCCAAGGGGATTAATAAAGGAAACTTAATCTTAACTTCATCCATAAACTTGGTGACAGCTATGAGTTTGTACAGCATAATGACGAGGCTGTTCTTGCTAAATGGCAATGATTTCAATTGGTTATTAATAAAATAATAAAAGAACAAAACCAAAATGCAGGACTCCCGTGTTGATTTCTGTACATAATGTCCTCCAATCTCTGTTCTCATGTTGATTTCTCTACATAATGTCCTCCGGTACTCTGTTCCCGTGTTGATTTCTCTACATAATGTCCTCCCGTACTCTGCTCCTGTGTTGATTTCTGTACATAATGTCCTCCTGTACTCTGCTCCTGTGTTGATTTCTGTACATAATGTCCTCCCGTACTCTGCTCCTGTGTTGATTTCTCTACATAATGTCCTCCCGTACTCTGTTCCTGTGTTGATTTCTCTACATAATGTCCTCCCATACTCTGCTCCGTGTTGATTTCTGTACATAATGTGCTCCCGTACTCTGTTCTCGTGTTGATTTCTGTACATAATGTGCTCCCGTACTCTGTTCTCGTGTTGATTTCTGTACATAATGTCCTCCCATACTCTGTTCTCATGTTGATTTCTGTACATAATGTCCTCCCGTACTCTGTTCTCATGTTGATTTCTGTACATAATGTCCTCCCGTACTATGTTCTCATGTTGATTTCTGTACATAATGTCCTCCCGTACTCTGTTCCGTGTTGATTTCTATACATAATGTCCGCCCATACTCTGTTCCGTGTTGATTTCTGTACATAATGTGCTCCCGTACTCTGTTCTCGTGTTGATTTCTGTACATAATGTGCTCCCGTACTCTGTTCCCGTGTTGATTTCTGTACATAATGTCCTCCCGTACTCTGCTCCTGTGTTGATTTCTCTACATAATGTCCTCCCGTACTCTGTTCTCGTGTTGATTTCTCTACATAATGTCCTCCCGTACTCTGCTCCTGTGTTGATTTCTGTACATAATGTCCTCCCGTACTCTGTTCCCGTGTTGATTTCTGTACATAATGTCCTCCGGTACTCTGTTCCCGTGTTGATTTCTGTACATAATGTCCTCCCGTACTCTGCTCCTGTGTTGATTTCTGTACATAATGTCCTCCCGTACTCTGTTCCCGTGTTGATTTCTGTACATAATGTCCTCCGGTACTCTGTTCCCGTGTTGATTTCTGTACATAATGTCCTCCCGTACTCTGCTCCTGTGTTGATTTCTATACATAATGTCCTCCGGTACTCTGTTCTCGTGTTGATTTCTGTACATAATGTCCTCCCGTACTCTGCTCCTGTGTTGATTTCTGTAGATAATGTCCTCCCGTACTCTGCTCCTGTGTTGATTTCTGTACATAATGTCCTCCCGTACTCTGTTCCTGTGTTGATTTCTGTACATAATGTCCTCCCGTACTCTGTTCCTATCTTGTCCTGGTGCTCAACAAAAATATTCCAGTCAGGGGCGGAAAGGTTAAGCCGGGTCAGGAAAAGGGGCAAGGAATAAAAAGAAAAGTGTGTTTCCTCCAGTTTTCGGGGTTTACCTTGTCAATAGGCAACCGGCGACTCAGTTTGTACACTTGTAGACTCGCCGATGAGTCGCTGGCCGACTAGTCATTTAGCGCCGGCCCCGACGGCAAAAACTCTTCCTTGACGTTCCCACAGGCCTCCATTAGGACACACTGTTGAGGCAATGCCACACAAACAAAGACAGAGATATGCAAATGCAGTCAAGCCTTGTGTATAGTATATCTGAAGATTGTGTTGTTATTCTATGTTAAGTACACCCCGAGAGCCACGAAACCAGAGTCACATGCCACGTATGTGCAGACTTACATGGCCAATAAACCCGATTCTGATTCTGATGCATGCATGCATTTGCGCACACACACACACACACACACACACACACACACACACACACACACACACACACACACATTAGGCATAAATCACAGTGGGCACCACTTTGTAAACAGCTGGAAGCATCGACAGTTCATACGGGAAGTGTTTTCTCAGTTCTACTCCCACAGATGTGCTAATGGGTCCCTACAACAGGGACAGCACCACTGACCTCTAATTAACTCTGGACTGAAAATTACATCAATTCTGTGACGCCTCCGTGACACCACCTAAGTATTCCCTACACTAATGTGTCCCTACCTCAGGATGTTGAGTTGGTCTAAAGCCCCTTGAAGCAAATTTGTAATTCGTCGTATTGGGCTATGCAGATAAAACTGACTTGACTTGTGTCAGCAGGCGGACGCGGCCAAAGTGGACGGACACTGCCAGCAAGTTGTTCCCAGCTAGATGGGCACTTCTGCTGCCCATAATGTTGCTTGTTGTAAGTCATGATTATGAGTGTGCTTCTACCACGTGCCTCTAACACCATCGGATATAAAAGGTGCAATTAAATTTCTCTTTTTTTTTTTTTTGGAGTTTTCCCCCTTTTCTCCCCAACTGTACCTGGCCAATTACCCCACTCTCCCGAGCCGTCCCAGTAGCTGCTCCGCCCCTCCGCCGAACCGGGGAGGGCTGCATGCCTCCTCCGACATCGCCAGCCGCTTCTTTTCACCTGAGAGTGAGGAGTTTCACCGGGGGGACGTAGCGCGTGGGAGGATCACGCTATTCCCCCCAGTTCCCCCTCCCCCCTCTGAACAGGCGCCCCGACCGACCAGAGGAGGGGCTAGTGCAGCCACCAGGGCACATACCCACATCTGGCTTCCCACCTGCAGACACGGCCAATCTTGTCTGTAGGAGGGGCGTCTGGCTACCAACACAAGGGTCTTCGGTTCGAATCCCCGTGTTGCCTCCTGCTTGGTCAGGCATCCCTACAGACACAATTGGCCATGTCTGCGGGTGGGAAGCCGGATGTGTGTATGTGTTCTGGTCGCTGCACTAGCGCCTCCTCTGGTCAGTCGGGGCGCCTGTTCAGGGGGGAGGGCGAACTGGGGGGAATAGTGTGAGCCTCCCACGCGCTACGTCCCCCTGGTGAAACTCCTCACTGTCAGGTGTAAAGAAGCAGCTGGTGACTCCACATGTATGGGAGGAGGCATGTGGTAGTCTGCAGCCCTCCCCGGATCAGCAGAGGGGGTGGAGCAGAGACCGGGACGGCTCGGAAGAGTGGGGTAATTGGCCAGGTACAACTGGGAAGACAAAAAGGGGGAAACCCCCTCCCCCCCCAAAAAAATTTGTGTCTGTAGGGATGCACGACCAAGTTGGGGGTAACACAGGGATTCGAACCAGCGAGCCCCGTGTTCGTAGGCAACAGAATAGACCACTACCCTACCCGGACACCCCCTGGAGTTAAGTATTAACGTTTAAAATAACATTATGACCATAAACATGTGATAAATTACAACTTCTGTCAACATCTCTATCACCTGTGTGTAGCTTTACTGCATCCTTCTCTATACGCACTCTTGCAGTCACATCCTGCACACGCAGTCACAGCGGCAGGCTGGCAGGAAGCCCAGACACTATTAACTCGTTAAGAAATACAAATATGGCTGCCAAGAACCTCCATGGGTGTCACCCTTACTGGGCGTTCTGTCATCACGTTATCGATCCAGAGTTCCTCGTAGGTCAGTGGATACCACAGACACCGGGTCACCAAGGCAGGGCTTCTTCTGCTCTTTGAGCGGTCGCACGGTGCAAAGACAAAGGACCCGTAAGGACGACGTTCACACTACCTGACTGCCTTGCTTGCTTCCATTCTGCATGTGATTCCTGCTCAAGAAAAGAGCCTCGCTGTTGGCCCCCGGCTTCTGCTGCGGTGCGGCCTGTCGCCCTCCCACCGGGTCCAGGGCGCCAACACCGTTGGCCTTGAGGACGCAGAGCACCCTACGGAAGCTTTGCTTGAAGTGGTCGGACAGGAAGCCGTAGAGGAACGGGTTGGCGCAGGAGTTCACGTAGGTGAGTATGACCAGGAAGGAGTAGACCGCCACGCTGACGCTGTTCTCGGGGATTGTGTAACACAGGTTGACGATGTTGGCGAGGAAGAACGGCAGCCAGCACAGCACAAACACCACCACAATGATCACGACCATTCGCGTGACCTTGCGCTCCGACCTACGCCGCTTGGTCAGGCCCGCCCGCGCACCGGCCGACCTCACCTGAAAGAGAGACAGAACACAGTGGAGGATCAGACACGGATCTGCAGGGACAAGGTACTGCCGGCGGTGACTTATCCTGGCCCAGTTCTGCCTGCTCTCATCGGGCCTCATGCCAGAACCGCTCGCGAACACAGGTCTGCTTTGACAGAACTATTGCAGAAACCCTGCGGCACTCACCCTTCTCTTTCCTTATTTGGGGTTTGTTTGTCGGTACAGTCAAAATGTAAGAGCGTAGCCTTGAGGGAAACGCGAAACGGTCCAATTGGTCAACCAGGTCTTTGGAAGAGGCCATAAATTTGCTCGTTTGCCCCACAGAATGGTACTGGGCAGCATAACAAATACATTTAGACTGAAATGAATACTGCCATAACGGGCCTACACATAGATTCGGCATAATTTGATTATTTAGCTCACACCCATCCACCAGCCCCAGAAGGAGTCCACGTTAAACACGGGGAAGGCAAAGGCTGCGACACGGGATCAAGCATCACACAACCAACACGCAGCTCCCTACCTTGATGACGATGAGCAGGTAGCAGAGGCAAATGATCAGCAAGGGGGCGAAGAAGCCCAGGATGGACGTGTAGAGGATGAACGCCATACGCCACCAGCTCCTGGGCTCGGGCCAGCTGATGTTGCAGGAGTTGAACTTGTCCTGCACGTCCGAGTAGATGGTCACCGGCAGCACCACCAAGAAGGACACCACCCACACCACGCCGTTAAACACCTTGGCCACGTACAGCTTCCTCCACCTGGCGCTGCGAATAGGGTGCACCACTGCCAGGTAGCGGTCGATGCTCATCACCGTCAGACAGAAGTTGGAGGCGAACTGGCTCACGGCGTCGGCGGTCATGCACACCTTGCAGAAGAACTCGCCGTACGGCCAGTAGGACAGCACACTCTGCGTGCCGAGGAAGGGGATGCCCAGGATGTAGAGCTCGTCCGCCAGGGCTAGGTTGAGGATGTATATGTTGGTGACCGTCTTCATCTTGGTGTAGCGCAGCACCACGTAGATGGCCAGCGTGTTGCCGAGAAGGCCCACCATGAAGACGGTGACGTAGATGACGGCGGTGGCCACCGTGCCGCTGCCTATGAAGGGCATCGTCTCGCCGGAGACGTTGTGTGACGAATTGGTGACGGCGGAGTAGCCCGTGGGTTGGGGCCCGGGGGAAGAAACGCTGACATCCTCGCCCCCCGGTGTCCAGCTGAGGTTGCTCATCTCGGAGGAGGAGGTCGGGGCCGGGAGCTGGTATAACGGAGCCTGTGGGGTGGAAAAGACAGTCGCTGAGTCACAATGATCGTCTGAAAAACTCGAGATCCTCACAAGGTAGACTTGTTGCACAGTTTCCAGGATCAGCCACGAGCAACCTCGCTGCGCATCAGCCGTGGCACCGCAGTTACACTGGCTACGAAACTACAACCATGTGCAGCAGCCGTTTCTGACGCGTAGCGCACACGTGAGCTGCGTAGACGGGTGTCATTCTGCTCCACGTCGCCTCTGCTGTGGCCAACAACAGCTGGGCCTCACACACTCACAACAACTCAGGCAGGTTCCCTGAGAGAGGTGCCAGTATTTACCAAAACAAAGAAGAAGAAGGGGAGAATGATTTGCCATCGAATCGCCCGGGCATGTGGCCAGATCTCTTCTCTTAATGACAACGTGCAGGTCGGGGTAAAGCGGGGTCGGTTAAACAGGTGTGAAATATGGCCCCTGCCGCCGAGCAAGTGTTTCCTAATGGCAGCACAGAAACAGCAACAGCCATCCACCCTTCCATCCACCCTTCTATCCATCCTTCCATCCACCCTTCCATCCATCCATCATCCGAACCGCTTATCCTGCTCTCAGGGTGGCGGGGATGCTGGAGCCTATCCCAGCAGTCACTGGGCGGCAGGCGGGGAGACACCCTGGACAGGCTGCCAGGGCATCACACACACACACACACACACACACACACACACACACACACACACACACACACACACACACGGGGACAATGTAGTACGGCCGATTCACCTGACCTCCAAGTCTTTGGACTGTGGGAGTAAACCGGAGCCCCCGGAGGAAACCCACACAGACACGGGGAGAACATGCAAACTCCACCCAGAGGACGACCCGGGACACCCCACCCCCAAGGTTGGACTACCCCGGGGCTCGAACCCAGGACCTTCTTGCTGTGAGGCGACAGTGCTAACCACTGCGCCACCGTGCTGCCCTGGCCCACATGTATAACAGCAAATATGGCCCAAATAAGCCAAATCACATGTGGGCCTTTTCTGGCGAAGCTGCGGTGCTCTGGGCAGCATGTGATCTGGATGTGAGCCTGAAGTGGCCCGCGTGGTAAATGGTGAATATGGCCCAAATATCACAAAACAAATATGGCCACCTTTGGGAAACATGTGGCTCATGCGGCATTGCTATGGCTTGGTTCTGGCACACAGGAGCGGTGTGTGGGCCGGATGAAGTGTCGGGTGTGGGACGGGTCCGGGCCACAGCGGTGTTGCTACCTGGGACGCCTGTGGTTTTGCGAAGGGGTTTGTGTGAAATGTGCCGTTGGCTCCGAGTGACGTTTCGATCCGGTGCCGAGGACCCGGTCGTCTCACGGTCCGTCTATGACCAAGGTGCATCGTTTGCTGAGTGCAGCATCGTGTCGTGGGGAAAATCTGTTGCACAAATAAGTGATTTGACGTGCGGAGTCGCTGAACCGTGGCACAAAACAAAGGGATGACGCGCGGCCCGCAGCTCTCTGTTGGGAGCACAAACACCACACACGTGCTGACGTGGTGCACCAGCTTCAGGCCGGCCTGTAACACCTCCACCCACTTTACTGAGACCTCTGCAATCCATATGGCACCGCCCATCTGAAGTCTGTCTATCTATCTATCTCTGTCTATCTATGTATCTGTCTGTCTGTCTGTCTGTCTATCTCCATCTGTCTGTCTATCTATCTATCTATCTATCTATCTATCTATCTATCTATCTATCTATCTATCTATCTATCGCTGTCTATCTGTCTATCTATCTGTCTGTCTGTCTGTCTGTCTGTCTATGTATCTATCTATCTATCTATCTATCTATGTCTGTCTGTCTGTCTGTCTGTCTGTCTGTCTGTCTGTCTGTCTGTCTATCTATCTCTGTCTGTCTGTCTGTCTGTCTGTCTGTCTATCTATCTATCTCTGTCTCTCTGTCTGTCTGTCTGTCTGTCTGTCTGTCTGTCTGTCTGTCTGTCTATCTATCTATCTATCTCTGTCTATCTGTCGTCTGTCTGTCTGTCTATGTATCTATCTATCTCTGTCTGTCTGTCTATCTATCTCTATCTGTCTGTCTGTCTGTCTGTCTGTCTGTCTGTCTGTCTGTCTGTCTGTCTGTCTGTCTGTCTGTCTGTCTGTCAGTGTGTGTGTGTGTGTGTGTGTGTGTGTGTGTGTGTGTGTGTGTGTGTGTGTGTGTGTGTGTGTCTGTCTGTCTGTGTCTGTCTGTCTGTGTGTCTGTCTGTCTGTGTGTCTGTGTGTCTGTCTGTCTGTCTATCTGTCTATGTATCTATCTATCTCTGTCTGTCTCTCTGTCTGTCTGTCTGTCTATCTATCTCTATCTGTCTATCTATCTGTCTGTCTGTCTGTCTGTCTGTCTATCTGTCTATGTATCTATCTATCTCTGTCTGTCTGTCTGTCTGTCTGTCTGTCTGTCTGTCTGTCTGTCTGTCTGTCTATCTATCTCTATCTGTCTATCTATCTGTCTGTCTGTCTATCTGTCTGTCTGTCTGTCTGTCTGTCTATCTATCTCTATCTGTCTATCTATCTGTCTGTCTGTCTGTCTGTCTCTATCTATCTCTGTCTGTCTGTCTGTCTGTCTGTCTGTCTCTCTACCTATCTCTATCTGTCTGTGTGTCTGTGTGTCATGATGGTATTTTGTTGGTTCATGATGTACACTACCGTTCAAAAGTTTGGGATCACCCAAACAATTTCGTGTTTTCCATGAAAAGTCACACTTATTCACCACCATATGCTGTGAAATGAATAGAAAATAGAGTCAAGACATTGACAAGGTTAGAAATAATGATTTTTATTTGAAATAAGATTTTTTTTACATCAAACTTTGCTTTCGTTAAAGAATCCTCCATTTGCAGCAATTACAGCATTGCAGACCTTTGGCATTCTAGCTGTTAATTTGTTGAGGTAATCTGGAGAAATTGCACCCCACGCTTCCAGAAGCAGCTCCCACAAGTTGGATTGGTTGGATGGGCACTTCTTTGAGCAGATTGAGTTTCTGGAGCATCACATTTGTGGGGTCAATTAAACGCTCAAAATGGCCAGAAAAAGAGAACTTTCATCTGAAACTCGACAGTCTATTCTTGTTCTTAGAAATGAAGGCTATTCCATGCGAGAAATTGCTAAGAAATTGAAGATTTCCTACACCGGTGTGTACTACTCCCTTCAGAGGACAGCACAAACAGGCTCTAACAGGTACTATTTAATGAAGATGCCAGTTGGGGACCTGTGAGGCATCTGTTTCTCAAACTAGAGACTCTAATGTACTTATCTTCTTGCTCAGTTGTGCAACGCGGCCTCCCACTTCTTTTTCTACT
Source organism: Lampris incognitus (assembly GCF_029633865.1). NCBI lineage: Eukaryota > Metazoa > Chordata > Actinopteri > Lampriformes > Lampridae > Lampris > Lampris incognitus. The sequence goes on along the minus strand of NC_079220.1, from coordinate 55,987,934 downwards.
CTGGTTAGAGCCTGTTTGTGCTGTCCTCTGAAGGGAGTAGTACACACCGGTGTAGGAAATCTTCAATTTCTTAGCAATTTCTCGCATGGAATAGCCTTCATTTCTAAGAACAAGAATAGACTGTCGAGTTTCAGATGAAAGTTCTCTTTTTCTGGCCATTTTGAGCGTTTAATTGACCCCACAAATGTGATGCTCCAGAAACTCAATCTGCTCAAAGAAGTGCCCATCCAACCAATCCAACTTGTGGGAGCTGCTTCTGGAAGCGTGGGGTGCAATTTCTCCAGATTACCTCAACAAATTAACAGCTAGAATGCCAAAGGTCTGCAATGCTGTAATTGCTGCAAATGGAGGATTCTTTGACGAAAGCAAAGTTTGATGTAAAAAAAATCTTATTTCAAATACAAATCATTATTTCTAACCTTGTCAATGTCTTGACTCTATTTTCTATTCATTTCACAACATATGGTGGTGAATAAGTGTGACTTTTCATGGAAAACACAAAATTGTTTGGGTGATCCCAAACTTTTGAACGGTAGTGTACATGTGTGCATTGTGTTAATCGTTGTGTTACTCGTCATTAAGGACAGGAGGCATTGCTTTGGGGGAACTCGGGAGTCAAATTCACCACATTTTCTCTGGATTAATACAAAACATAGACGACGTTGAGTTTTGCCTGCAGGTGAATGTCAACTAACAGATTACCAGGCAATTAATTTAACCAAACAATCAACAGAAACAGCAGAAACTAGTTTACTGTGCCACACTTACACACACTTCTTTGTTTTGGTTTGTTTGTTTTTTGTTTGTTTTGGACAACAGTCATCCTACCTTCCCTTATTCAACAGTCATCCTACCTTCCCTTATTCAGCAGTCATCCTACCTTCCCTTATTCAGCAGTCATCCTACCTTCCCTTATTCAGCAGTCATCCTACCTTCCCTTATTCAGCAGTCATCCGTCCTTCTCTTATTCAGCAGTCATCCTACCTTCCCTTATTCAGCAGTCATCCTACCTTCCCTTATTCAGCAGTCATCCTACCTTCCCTTATTCAGCAGTCATCCTACCTTCCCTTATTCAGCAGTCATCCGTCCTTCTCTTATTCAGCAGTCATCCGTCCTTCTCTTATTCAGCAGTCATCCTACCTTCCCTTATTCAGCAGTCATCCTACCTTCCCTTATTCAGCAGTCATCCTACCTTCCCTTATTCAGCAGTCATCCTACCTTCCCTTATTCAGCAGTCATCCTACCTTCCCTTATTCAGCAGTCATCCTACCTTCTCTTATTCAGCAGTCATCCTACCTTCCCTTATTCAGCAGTCATCCTACCTTCCCTTATTCAGCAGTCATCCTACCTTCCCTTATTCAGCAGTCATCCTACCTTCTCTTATTCAGCAGTCATCCTACCTTCTCTTATTCAGCAGTCATCCTACCTTCTCTTATTCAGCAGTCATCCTACCTTCCCTTATTCAGCAGTCATCCTACCTTCCCTTATTCAGCAGTCATCCTACCTTCTCTTATTCAGCAGTCATCCTACCTTCTCTTATTCAGCAGTCATCCTACCTTCCCTTATTCAACAGTCATCCTACCTTCTCTTATTCAGCAGTCATCCTACCTTCCCTTATTCAGCAGTCATCCTACCTTCCCTTATTCAGCAGTCATCCTACCTTCCCTTATTCAGCAGTCATCCTACCTTCTCTTATTCAGCAGTCATCCTACCTTCTCTTATTCAGCAGTCATCCTACCTTCTCTTATTCAGCAGTCATCCTACCTTCTCTTATTCAGCAGTCATCCTACCTTCCCTTATTCAGCAGTCATCCTACCTTCCCTTATTCAGCAGTCATCCTACCTTCCCTTATTCAGCAGTCATCCTACCTTCTCTTATTAAGCAGTCATCCTACCTTCCCTTATTCAGCAGTCATCCTACCTTCTCTTATTCAGCAGTCATCCTACCTTCCCTTATTCAGCAGTCATCCTACCTTCCCTTATTCAGCAGTCATCCTACCTTCCCTTATTCAGCAGTCATCCTACCTTCCCTTATTCAGCAGTCATCCTACCTTCCCTTATTCAGCAGTCATCCTACCTTCCCTTATTCAGCAGTCATCCTACCTTCCCTTATTCGCTCTCCATGGTGGCCACCCGGCGGCGCGAGGCGCGTTCCCAGTCTGCCCTCTCCGCAAAACCAGCGCGGTTGGCGAAAACGCCCACTTTCTGTTTTTCCAGGTGAAACTCCGGCTTCAGTTTTCCTTGAAAATCATTTCCTCTTCACTTCTTCCCCGAGACTCCCTTCTCATGGTTGTCCAGCCGCTCCAGATCCTGCACAGCCGGAGCCAACTCGGGACTGGACCGGTATAAAGTTTGGTTTTTTCCTCGCCTGTGCGTCAAGTACTACCTCCGTTTAACGAGAGGACGGGGTGTCCGGGGGGAGGGGAGGGGGGAGGGGGAGGGGGGGAGGGAGGGAGGGGGAATCACTTGATACTGTTGAGTCACAACTCGTTTAAAAAAAAAGAAAAACACCCCTCACCACGCCTATGGATGAGCAAGTCCCACCCATTCAAAGTTACCACACAGAGACGCTGCTGCAGAACTGCCCTCCTCTCTACACCCCCTTATAAACTACTGCCCCTTTTCCACCACACGCCCCCTTATAAACTACTGCCCCTTTTCCACCACACGCCCCCTTATAAACTACTGCCCCTTTTCCACCACAGCCTTATAAACTACTGCCCCTTTTCCACCACACGCCTTATAAACTACTGCCCCTTTTCCACAACATGCCTTATAAAGTACTGCCCCTTTTCCACTACAGCCTTATAAACTACTGCCCCTTTTCCACCACACGCCTTATAAACTACTGCCCCTTTTCCACCACACGCCTTATAAACTACTGCCCCTTTTCCACCACACGTCTTATAAACTACTGCCCCTTTTCCGCTACACGCCTTATAAACTACTGCCCCTTTTCCACCACACGTCTTATAAACTACTGCCCCTTTTCCGCTACACGCCTTATAAACTACTGCCCCTTTTCCACCACACGTCTTATAAACTACTGCCCCTTTTCCGCTACACGCCTTATAAACTACTGCCCCTTTTCCACTACACGTCTTATAAACTACTGCCCCTTTTCCGCTACACGCCTTATAAACTACTGCCCCTTTTCCACCACACGCCTTATAAACTACTGCCCCTTTTCCACTACAGCCTTATAAACTACTGCCCCTTTTCCGCTACACGCCTTATAAACTACTGCCCCTTTTCCACCACACGTCTTATAAACTACTGCCCCTTTTCCACTACACGCCTTATAAACTACTGCCCCTTTTCCACTACACGCCTTATAAACTACTGCCCCTTTTCCACTACACGCCTTATAAACTACTGCCCCTTTTCCACTACACGGTACCGTGCGGACTCGACCCGCCCCGCCCCGCCTCGCCTCGCCTCGCCCCGCCTCGCCTCGACTCGCCCCGCCCCGCCCCGCCCCGCCTCGCCCCGCCCCTCCCCGCCTCGCCCCGCCCCGCCTCGCCTCGCCTCGCCCCGCCTCTGTGTCAGTCCCCTCAGTGGAACTGGATTTTTCGGCTCTCCATTCCCAAACGTACTTCCGAGACCTCTCCGCTTCGCCCGCCTCGGTATTTAACAGCGGATCTGATGTGCTGTATCCGGTTTATCCACAAAAACAATCCAACCCCAGCTGGTCGGTTTTTGTGGCAGTTTTGTTCTGGAGGAAAAGCGAGGAGGCTGCGACACGGAAAAGCTTACCGATACCCTCAGCTGCTGGCTGGAGGAGGCGTCGCTTCAGCACAGGTGTCTTTCTAACCAGCGATTCAATCTGTTTCCGCTTTTTGAACAATTGAGCAGCGTGGTATCCCGTGCGCGCGCCGATGACGCGGCGACGCGTTTCTCTGACCAATCAGATTCTGGTACCCGCTCCAGTCCACCGCTTCGGTCTGGAGGGAAGTTGGACCCTTACCACAAAAGTTCCTTCCAACAAATGTGGTCGGAGAAGTTTCATTTCAGTTGATTGGTGGATTCTATCCAGTAGAACATTTCTCACCAAAGCTGAAGCGTGACAGGGACCTAAACTTTCTCTTTCTGTGAATTACATCCCGAAACTTGCTCCCACTTCTTTTGGTCTTCTACTTTTACATACAAGTTGTGGAAAGATATTATTAATCCTTTTGTAGTCAACAACACTTTCTCAGCTTTGGCTCTTTACTATAGAAATGTTATATTGGGTTGCTGTGATTATAGTGAATAATCTAACTACGCTTCTTGCTAAACTCCACATCCACAAACGTAACTTTACAAACAAAAAGCCTAATTTCTTCGTATTTATGAAAGAAATGGACCAATATGTGTCAATATGTGATAGATACAGAGACAGACAGACAGACAGACAGACAGACAGACAGACAGATAGATAGATAGATAGATAGATAGATAGATAGATAGATAGATAGATAGATAGATAGATAGATAGATAGACAGATTGATAGCTATATAGCTAGCTAGACAGACAGACAGACAGACAGCTATATAGACAGATTGATAGCTATATAGCGAGCCAGACAGACAGACAGACAGACAGACAGACAGACAGACAGACAGACAGACAGATAGATAGATAGATAGATAGATAGATAGATAGATAGATAGATAGATAGATAGATAGATAGCTAGCCAGACAGACAGACAGACGGATAGATAGACAGACAGATAGACAGGGTACAGCCTGTGGGATAAATCGTGTGTGACGGGCTAAAGAGAGAACAGGCTGGTGTGGGAAATGTTGATGGTGATTGTCTGGGATTGGGAATGCTGTCTCCTGTCTCCTTCTAAACCATTTGCCTCATCTTGTCATCGCTTCACTCAGTGCAACATTAGCTGTCACAATTCTCACACACACACACACACACACACACACACACACACACACACACACACACACACACACACACACACACACACACACCTAGGGACAATCTAGTATGACCGAGTCACCTGACCTACATGTGTTTGGACTGTGGGAGGAAACCGGAGCCCCCGGAGGAAACCAACGCAGACACGGGGAGAACATGCAAACTCCACACAGAGGACGACCCGGGACGACCCCCAAGGTTGGACTACCCCGGGGCTCGAACCCAGAACCTTCTTGCTGCGAAGCTCTTTATTTAACAAGAAACAAACTTTAACAATGAACAACGACATCATCAAACAGTCACTCCTGTCCAATAAAGACCTCATTTTCCATCACCGACCCGGTTCACATATCAATTGAGAGCAATTGATAGAGACAGAGAGAGAGAGACAGAGGGACAGAGACAGAGGGACAGAGAGAGAGACAGATGGACAGAGAGAGATAGAGAGAGACAGAGAGAGAGACAGAGAGAGACAGAGAGAGACAGAGAGAGAGACAGAGAGAGAGAGCGAGAGAGAGAGACAGAGAGAAACAGACAGAGAGAGAGACAGAGAGAGACAGAGAGAGAGAGAGAGACAGAGAGAGAGACAGAGACAGAGAGAGAGAGAGACAGATAGAGAGACAGAGAGCGAGAGAGAGAGACAGAGAGACAGAGAGAGAGACAGAGAGCGAGAGAGAGAGACAGAGAGCGAGAGAGAGAGAGAGAGACAGAGAGAGAGACAGAGAGAGAGAGAGACAGAGAGAGAGACAGAGAGCGAGAGAGAGAGACAGAGAGACAGAGAGAGAGACAGAGAGACAGAGAGAGAGACAGAGACAGAGACAGAGAGAGAGACAGAGAGACAGAGAGAGAGACAGAGAGCGAGAGAGAGAGACAGAGAGAGAGACAGAGAGAGAGACAGAGAGAGACAGAGAGCGAGAGAGAGAGACAGAGAGAGAGACAGAGAGCGAGAGAGAGAGACAGAGAGCGAGAGAGAGAGACAGAGAGACAGAGAGAGAGAGAGAGACAAAGAGAGAGAGAGACCGGATATGTGGTGTTTTTGTGCACATGCACTCAATTAAACTCGATTTAAAGGATTCAGAACAGGCCCCTTGGAAGCCAATGCTTTCTATAACCTCGTAGCCCTTTGACCTACCCAGAAACCCACCCGGGGCACCAGATTTATCTTACATCTGGTCAGCGTGTGAACAGTAAACACAGGAAGCTGGTCACACGGCTGTGTGTATGGGGGTACGCTGTGTGTGGGGAGGGGTTGTCCCATGGCCATGGCACCCAGGGAGGGGCCAGCATGATGACACGGCTCGTTTACACCAACATGTCTCCACTTGGCACTAGTCCCAAGTATTTTGCAAGGCTATCATGCCAAGAGTAGATTATAAAAGTGGTAAGCGCTACTCTCCTCCATCCTGACACCCCTCATCAGCAGCCTAGCTTTGCATTGTGCTCGTCGCCTGTGCTTTTTACCCACATTAACTTTACCCTAGCCGGCATGGTGGCGCAGTGGGTAGCGCGGTCGCCCCACAGCAAGAAGGTCCTGGGTTCGAGCCCCGGGGTCGAGCCCCGGGGTAGTCCAACCTTGGAGGTCATCCCCTGAGTGGAGTTTGCATGTTCTCCCTGTAGGTCAGGTGAACCGGTGGTACTAAATCGTCCCTAGGTGTGAAGGCGGCCTGTCCGGCGTGTCTCCCTACCCACCGCCCAATGACTGCTGGGATAGGCTCCCCTCCCCACGACCCTGAGAGCAGGAAGAGCGGTTCGGATAATGGATGGATGGATGGATGGATGGATCCTCACCCTTTTATTGCGAAACATGTCGTATACTGTAAAGGCCAACGCAGCAGTGCCGGCTGACGCACACCAAGAAGGATGTTCCCGTTCATTTAATTATAAACCTCTCCACCGGCCGCGTGCAGCTTCAAGTCACCGTCCATCTACTTGATGAGCTGTGACTCCTCACGACGCTGCTGTCCTGCTCGACACCCACGTTGCTGCAGAAGAAGCTGCTTGCTGCTGGCATCAGCTGGCACTTCCCAACTTGACATGAGTCGTCTCCTGCGCCGGTGTTTGAGCGGCTTTCAAAGAAACTTTTCACAACTTCTCCCCAACACTGTAGCTTGTACCTGTGAATCTTGTCTTTTTGTCTTGCCCGCGGAAAGCTCGCCGCCTTCTTCGGTCCTCTCCTCTGCTATCGTTTTGCCTTCTCTTTTACCCCCAATACTGTGTGTCCTCGAACCATTTCTCCAGGGCAGGAAGTGATGTCAGAGCCGGTAGGGGTCAACAGGAGGACCCTGTGTGGGGGAACCGCAGTCCACTGATTTCTGCGTGTCTGTTTGGGAAGCGCCAAAGCCATTCCACCAAATCAATAGTCCACCCCTGTCCTTCAGGGGGTGAGAAAACTAGCTTGGTGGTTGATGGTTGGGCGAAAGGCGGAGGAAAAAAAGCAAACAAGTAAGAGAGGAAGTTGGAACAAAAGAACAAGACTAAGTCAAAGCCTGGCATGTGGCTGGACTGTGCATTTTTAGTTTCCTTTATGGACCCCCTTGAGGAAACTCAGTTACTGCAAGTTAACCCATCCTAGCTGTGATCTGTTGCTAGGAGCAGCAGCGGGCTGCCGCCTCCCTGCTGTGCCCGGGGACCGACTCCACTTCTCCTCTCGTTGTCCTGGTCAGGGGCACAGACTGGAGTATGGACCCTAACCTGCGGGGAACCGGACCACCCGCAGAAAACCCACCGCAGACACGGGGAGAACATGCAAACTCCACACAGAGGACGACCTGGGATGACCCCCCCCCCTCCCAAGGTTGGACAACCTCGGGGTTCGAACCCAGGACCTTCTCGCTGTGAGGCGACAGTGCTAACCACTGGGCCACCGTGCCGTCCAAGGGCACGGTATGGGTAAGGGTATGGTCAGTGTTCGAAACTGTGGCCAATTTGTTACAGGGCTAGTCAGTGGTCGTGTCTCTAATGTCATAGACCTCTTTCTATAAGACCATGTTGTAGACGTGGGTGTCCATCCATCCATCCATCCATCCATCCATCCATCCAAACCGCTCATCCTGCTCTCAGGGTGGCGGGGATGCCGCAGCCTATCCCAGCAGTCGCTGGGCGGCAGGCGGGGAGACACCCTGGACAGGCCGCCAGGCCATCAGGGGGAAGAACCTGAGATTGACTTGCCATTTCATTGGTGGTGGAGGCCGAACTGCCATGATGTGTTGTAAATATGGCTGCAGGGCCATGAATAACATGTAAAGACACATGCTGATGGTCGTGTGTTTAACCGTCCAGCTAAATAGTGACCAGTGGTGTGCAGACGGAACAAGTCTTAGCTAAAATAACCAAGACATTAAGGGTTGAAGAATAACGTATTTGTTGGTGTGGATCCTTCGTATGGTCCTTTGAGCCCTGGTGACCTCATGGGCGACAGGACGAGGGTCAAGGGTCAAAGGGGAAGACTGAAAAAATAAAGGCGAAATAATGAAATATGGATGATATAACACAAGTGTAGCAGCTTATAACTGTGTGGTAAGAAAGTGACAGGATAGTGGAAGGGTAACAGCCCAGTGAAGAAGCCGGTTGTCGTTTCCGTCCAGCTGAAGTGTGAGTTTTGTGTTATGTTTGTGTTATGTTTGCGTTATGTTGGCTCTCATGTGAGAGAAGGGCCATGTTGTTTTGGTGGCAACCCACACGAGTGACGTACAAACCGGCAGCATCTATTATTTTGTATGCAAGTGTTCCAGTGTGTGTGTGGGTGTGTCTGTGTGTGTGTGGGTTGGTGTGTGTGTGTGTGTGTGGGTATGTCTGTGTATGTGTGTGTGTGTGTGTGTGTGTGTGTGTGTGTGTGTGTGTGTGTGTCTGGGTGTGTGGGTGTGTGTGTGTGTGTGTGGGTTGGTGTGTGTGTGTGTGTGTGTGTGTGTGTGGGTATGTCTGTGTGTGTGTGTGTGTGTCTGTGTGTGTGTGTGTGTGTGTGTGTGTGGGTATGTGTGTGTGTGTGTGGGTATGTGTGTATGTGTGTGTGGGTATGTGTGTGTGTGGGTGTGTGGGTGTGTGTGTGTGTGGGTGTGTGTGTGGGTATGTGTGTGTGGGTATGTGTGTGTGTGGGTGTGTGGGTATGTGTGTGTTTTTGTGTGTCTGTGGGTGTGTCTGTGTATGTGTGTGTGTGTGTGTGTGTGTGTGTGGGTGTGTGTGTGCGCGTGTTAGTGTGTGTGTGTGTGTGTGTGTGTGTGTGTGTGTGTGTGTGTGTGTGTGTGTGTGTGTGTGTGTGTGTGTGGTCCGGCCCACAGTGTCATGGTTTTGATGTAATATGTCAGCAAGGGCTACCTTATTGGCATATTTGGTGTATTAGCCATTTAGCGCCAGCAGGCTCACCGCACATCAGCTTGAGGTGGAGCGGGAGGAACCATTGAGCCAGTTACACAGGGGGGTGGTTATGTGGCCAGATGGTGAGAGCCAGGGTGGGAACTTTGCCAGGAGACTTTCTTGTGATGAGTGATATTCTTTGTGATGAGTGATATTCTTTGTGATGAGTGATATTCTTTGTGATGAGTGATATTCTTTGTGATGAGTGATATTCTTTGTGATGAGTGCTATGGCTCTTTAATGACCACAGTGAGTCAGGGCCTCCATTTTAACGCCTTGCCTGAAGGACGGCGTCTGCTGCAGCACAGTGTCCCCGTCACTGCACTGGGTAATTGGATTTTTTTTAAAACATTTTTTTTATTAGGACCAGAGGGAAGACTGCCCCCTACTGGCCCACCAACACCACTTCCAGCAGCAACTCGGTCGGAGGTCTCCCATCCAAGTACTAGCCAAGCCCCCGTCATTGGGCAGAGCCAGGGTAGTGGTATGGTGACAGAATAGGTTGTAACTGCTCTAACGGTAGCGAGTAGGAACCAAACAGTCCCATTCTTTTCAGCTTCATTCCCCTCACAAGTCAGAATAAGATGACGACTCGGGGTTGAGGCGCTGCAGGACTAACACAGTGCTCTTGGTCTTAGTCCGTCTGAAAGACAGCCGGCTCCCCTCAATCCTGAACTCCCATACAGTAGACACGGCGACTCCATCGACATCTCCTTACAGCGGCCTCTCTTCAGCTATCATTTGTTTCTGGAAGATTTACAAAATCCTGTTAACAGAAACCACCAACAGATGACACATTTCATAGGCCCTTTATGAATTCTCATCCACGACCTTATCCTACTACATCCATCCAACATCACCCATGGATTTTGGTTCCCGTAATGGGTGGTAACGAGTGACAAGCCCTTCATTCATTGTACTTAAGTAGATTTTGGAGACTTTGTACTAAATGATGTAGTTTATTTCCATCCATCCATCATCCAAACCACTTATCCTTCTGTCAGGGTCGCGGGGATGCTGGAGCCTATCCCAGCAGTCATTGGGCGGCAGGCGGGGAGACACCCTGGACAGGCTGCCAGGCCATCACACAGGGCCCACACACACACACACACACACACACACACACACACACACACACACACACACACACACACACACATATGAAATTATTATTAATCAAATCAATCAAATTGTTAAGTCCACTTTTTTTTTAATTATCCCGTCATCACAGTAACTCGTTTCACTCCAAACACGGCAGCACAAGAGGACAGGGAGAGACGCCATTTAAGCTCGTGACGCAGCAATAATGTTGTCCATCAGCGATGTGTCAGTTCTGCCTTGGTGTTTTTATGTTTTGTCTTGTGTGAGAGTTTTATATATACTGGCTGCATTTTCCAATCTGATAAAAACACATATGCTCCCTACTTCAGTGAATTTAAGAATACGCAGTAGAAAGCCTGGGACAATGTCTTTCCCCAATTTTATCAAATTCTGCTGTTTATCTGTCCTAGGCCCACCAGTCTTAGGTTACACAGTTAAATGCAAACATTTGCAGAATTTCATTAACTAAAAAGGCAAATGAGATAGCGACAACTAGCCACCATCATGAAGTTACAGATCCATCCATCTATCCATTATCCAAGCCGCTTACCCTGCTCTCGGGGTCGCGGGGATGCTGGAGCCTATAGATATGAAAATAAAAGCTCGCTCTTAGCACCGGGCACAATGAAAGCTACAGTTTAAGAGGCCTGCTTTATCTCCCAAAGGGCATGTAAAGTTCGGAATATGAACTTCCCGTTCAGCTAAGCATTTCGTGGTAGTCATCTATGAGTGTTTTTCTCTACGAGCTGACATTAGGCTGGTGTGTATTCATGATGTTTCATGGCAGTATTTCTTTGACGTCCTAGGGGGAAATTTCTTAGTTGGATCGGGCTCCTTTACAATAACCCACAGGCTGTAATTTTAACTAATGGGCCTTCGTCGGCACCCTTTAAACTTCATCGGGGAACAAGACAGGGTTGTCCCCTTTCTCCCTTGTTGTTCATCCTGGCCATCGAGCCACTTGTCATGGCAATTCGCAAAAATACCAACATGATGGGAATAAAGATAGGCGATACAGAACATCGTATAGCCCTGTATGGAGATGATATAATTTTGTTCTGCTCCAACCTGAAACAGAATTTACCTAATTTATTTGACCTGATGAGCTCTTTCTGTGACTTTGCAGGCTACAAAATAAATAACACCATATCTGAAATATTTATGACTGAAAATGAGGCGTAACCCTCCGACTCATATGCCTTTTATGGTCTCAGTAAGTGGTCTCAGTAAGTGGTCCCACCTATTTGGGTGTTGAGATCTCCCCCACTACTGATAAAATTATCCCAACCAATTACAACCCTCTCACAAATAAGGTTATTCAGCTTATAAATAAATGGACAAAATTGCCCATCCATGTCTATGAATGGACGCATCAACATTTTAAAAATGTCAATTTTACCCAAGTTTCTGTATCTTTGTCAATCTATTCCACTTTCTCCCCCACCTTCTCTATTTCATTCATTAAAAAAAGTTTTTTCAAACTTCATCTGGAACAAGTGTCCTAGGCTCAGGCTTTCCCCGTTATAGTTACCGTATGATAGAGGTGGTTACAATGACCAAATCTTGTATGGTACTATTGGGCAGCTCAAATTAGAGCAGGAATGTTTTACTTTGTGAAGGACCACCCCCACCCCCCAACTTGGAGCTCAATAGAATCCCGTTTAATGGATATTCCTTTAAACTTATATTTGTACCCAACAGATAAGGGTAAGCTAATCACACAGACTAAAAACCCTTTTCTTAAAAATACAGTAACGATTTGGCATAGTGCCCTTATACGTATTTGGGAGAGACCCCTCAATTATCTCAGTTTACTCCAATCTTTGGTAACGAGGATTCCTGGCCAGGAAGAGCAGACCCAGGATTTAAGGCTTGGGCAGCTCAGGGTATAGCTAAGGTATCTCACCTCTATAATGGCAATAATTTCATGTCATTTGAAGAAGTTAAGGTCAAATATGGAATTCCATCAAAGCACCTTTTTAAATATCGTCAATTGCGAAGTTTTATATTGGCCAAACAGTGTAATAGTTTGAGACTTCCCCCTCTATCCACCCCAGAAGGTCTTATTCTGAAATCTTTAAATTCTATGGGACACGTGTCCTTGTTATGCAATCTGTTTGTAAGTAAGAGCAAAGAGTCTTCCCACAATATATTACAAGCGTGGAGAACAGATTTGCAAGAGAATTTAATGGAGGGAGAATGGTCAGGAGCACGCTCTTTAGTTCAAACCCAAACTGCAAACACATATTCTAAATGACTGCAGTACAAATGGATAAGCAGACAGCACGTTACCCCAACAAGGTTGCATCACTTTAATCCTAATATTCCCGACGCTTGTATTAAATGTAATCACCACAAAGGATCTCTGTTCAATTGCACGTGGGGACGCCCCCAGACAATCTGTTTTTGGAAGTAGGTGCTGGATCTGTCCAGTCAGATCCTATGTAAAGAGGTGCTTCTTAATCCTAAATTATGTATATTGAATATTTACCCAGATGGTTTTGTGACCTCTAAAAATGTAAGATCCCTACTCAACATCTGCTTTTTGGGAGCTAAACGGTGTATAGCCTGCTCGTGGATGAAACAATCACCCTGTGTAATTTCACAATGATCTACTGCTGTAGCAGTAGATCAGAAGTGTATTCTGGCCCTAAACCATTCAGTGCTTTATAACCAAGAGCAGAGTTTTAAAATCAACTCTTTGACGGACAGGGAGCCGGGTGACCTCAGGACTGGAGTGATATGATCCGCTCTGCAAAGGGAAACCAGCGCTGCCGTCACATTTGTGGCTCAGAGCCAAACCATAAAACCATATCCCAGAGGTCAGAAGTCCAATGGGCCGGATACCGTTGGGGAGAAAAACGGGGTGGGGAGGGGGGGGGGAAATAAAAACAAAATGCTGAAAATGAAACTGCTTCCCGCAGAAGTTTTTTTTTCCAATCATTTATGTAGATGACTCTTTTCTGAGAGTGGTTTCAGATGTGAGCACCTCATACGTGGGGGTAGCCTCCGTGACAGGGTCCCCCAGAACGAAAACAAACAACAAAGAAAGTACGTTGACCTGTTGGTGAATTCAGATTGACTTGAGTAATTCCTATGCGGTCACTAATCAAAGCAGGGAGTCGCGTCGGTGAGCTGACATCTGACTGACTGTCATGGAGGACCCTCAGAATGGGCCAGTCTGCATGGAGGAAATCTGCTTTTGGACCAGACGTATCCCAACACTGCCACCTGCTGTCTTGTTACCCTACCTGGTGGTGACTGATGCTGAGCACTGCAGCTCTTCCTGGTGACTGATGCTGCAGCTGCATGGTCCGGCTCCCTGGTGCGGCACGCTGGATCCGCTACGACGTCTCCCGCTTACAGCAGATTGGACCCTGTATGGCCGCCACAAACTGCATGACAACGGAACACCAGCGAGCTCGACTGTTCCGGACGCTTCTACTTTTCCCGGGAAGACCGGAGGCGCCACCTTTGACCCCGTTCACTCACAGTCTGGATTTCTGCAAACTGAATTTGAGAGACATATATTTGAAGATTAGGATTCTTTAAATCTGATCTTTTTTTTAAAAACTTGTAATTACAAATTATGAAATTTCAACAGCTAAATTCACCTCGAGAAATTCCAAACTAAAAATTCCATCCATCCATCCATTATCCTGCTCTCAGGGATGCTGGAGCCTATCCCAGCAGTCACTGGGGGGCAGGCGGGGAGACACCCTGGACAGGCTGCCAGACCATCACACAGGGCCCACACACACACACACACACACACCTAGGGCCAGTTTAGTGCGGCTGATTCACCTGACCTACATGTCTTTGGACTATGGGAGGAAACCCACGCAGACACGGGGAGAACATGCAGACTCCACACAGAGGACGACCCCCAAGGTTGGACTGCCCCGGGGCTCGAACCCAGGACCTTCTTGCTGTGAGGTGACCGCGCTAACCACTGTGCCACCGTGCCGCCCCCCCAACTAAAAATTCCTGATCGAAAAATTAATGAGATGGACCACTGAAGCCAATCAGATATGCTGTATTAGTGTTCAAATTCGATGGATGGCAGTCTGCCTCCTTTATATTTGGCCTGAAAGTAAAGTTTGCCACAAACCAAACACTGCCCGACATCCAGGTAACGCCGCCCTTCTATCAAGCATGGGGATGTCAACAGCATCATATCCGGTTGCTTTTCAGCAGGAAGTGCTAGGAATGATGTTGCCACCAGGGACAAGATGGATGTAACCAAATACAAGCAACTCCTGAGGGAACCTGTTTCGTCAGCAGGAGATAGTATACACGATATGCTAATTAACATCCAGGTTCTACTGACAGCTGTCCGAGTCCATACAAGGAGCTTCACCTTAGTCTCATCAGACCACCACCTCTTCTTCCACAAAGCCTCAGACTTTGTCACAAGGCATCAGATGAACTCAAGGCGTGACGTCATGTCGGCCTTTCTCGGAAGTAACCTCCCTCCAGTCGCTCTCCCAGAGAGGCCGAGGTCCGGATAAGGAACAACTCTCTAAAAAAAAACCTTTAACAGGGAGAAACCTCAAGGGGAGCACCAGAGGAGGCGCTCTCTCCCAAGACGCACAGCGTGCCATGATGATGTGTTTACACAACTTACACAACAATACAACACTGAAAGAGGATGAACAGAATTATGATGGACTTGTAGAATCAATGAAGAATATGATGCGCAGGATGCCAAGCAGTGTCCAGATGCCACCGGAACAGGCCAGGACCCGAGCCACGCCACCAGCGCCACCGTGTAAAAAAACTAAACAAAAAAGTACAAAACTTGGCCACCCATCTGCGCACCAGCACCCGCTCAGGAGCTCACATCACTCCTGTCCTCCATGACCTCCACAAGGCTCCCAACACCCCCAACACCCCCCATCCTGTTGCCTCAGGTCCGCTAATGCCAGCCTCCTGCAGGTCACCAGGACCAAGTGCCGGGCGCGGGGTGACGGGGCCTGTTCAGTTGCTGTGGAAACTCTCCCAAACCGCATCAAAGCTGCCCCCCCCCCCGGCCGACTGTCTGCATCCAAAAATGCCCTCAGCAGCCTTTCCCAGCTAACCTCCTTCCCCTCCCTCCCTCCCTCCCTCCCTATGTTTTTAACTCCCTATTTTAGTACATTTTTTCATCTTTATTAATGGCGTTGTTTTGATTGGGCCTCTGATGTAAAGCATCTTTGAGTATTTAGAAAAGCACTATATAAGACGGCCTGGAGGTCTGTCCAGGGTGTCTCCCCCCTGCCGCCCAGTGGCTGCTGGGATAGGCTCCAGCATCCCAGTGGCTGCTGGGATAGGCTCCAGCATCCCAGCGGCTGCTGGGATAGGCTCCAGCATCTCAGTGGCTGCTGGGATAGACTCCAGCATCTCAGTGGTTGCAGGGATAGGCTCCAGCATCCCAGTGGCTGCTGGGATAGGCTCCAGCATCCCAGTGGCTGCAGGGATAGGCTCCAGCATCCCAGTGGCTGCAGGGATAGGCTCCAGCATCTCAGTGGCTGCTGGGATAGGCTCCAGCATCCCCGCCACCCTGAGAGCAGGATAAGCGGTTCGGATAATGGATGGGTGGATGGGTGGCTGGACTAAGACTGATGTATCATTATTATAATTATTATGAAATATGGATCTGGATTTTTTTTTCTTTTCTTGTTTTTTTAGAAGGGGGTCTACTCAGTCGGGCGCCACGTGAAGGCCAAGCAGCGTTTTGGGAATGCTTTGTTTTCCTGCAGAGACCAAGCTCTCACATTTCCAAGTTACCGACTCATCCCAGTGCGCATGCGTAGCTCTGATGGAAACGCGTTAAACAAACGGCCCAACAGCACGGACCGAGCAACTTCCACCATCACCAGCAAGGAGGTCGTTTTCCACAGACCTGAGGGTTTGCTGCTGTTGTTGTTTTTCACCACGAAGCGGCGCTGTTGCATCGTTTTAAGCCACCGTAACCGGCGGCGACGTGCTTCTCTCATCCTCCAAGTACCCAACGCCAACTCGAACCTAACTAACCACGCTTACTAACCATGCTATGCTAACTAACCATGCTAAGCTAACTAGCCATGCTATGCTAACTAACCATGCTAAGCGGTGTATGTGACCCTTCGAGGTCTCAGGTGCTGAGGGAGTGTGGGGGAGACGGGCTTGTGGTCTAGCGTCTCAGGTGGAGGAGCCGTAGTTCATCCGTTTCCTCCCCGTGCCCGCTCAGAGGTGTTGTGGGTGGATGTGCAAGACAAGACTTCACACACGCTTGGTGAAGTCCACATCCACCGATGCAAAGGGTGCGACTCCGAACCTGCCCTCCCCGGTCTGTCGGTGAAGTCCAGCAGCACGGCATCAAGCCTTTTCATATTTCAAAGAGGGGACTTTTTATGTGAGCCCCGAGAGGAGGTAAAACCGGCGCCCCTTGTCTGTACCCCCCCCACCCCCACCCGCCATGACTACTGTATACCTGTTGGTCGTAAATAAAAGTTTTTTGGAGGAAAAAAAAACGGTGCATGTATGTGGGGGGTGGGTGGGGGTAGAGGGGGGTGGTGGGTGGGAGTGGGTGGCGCTATTGCGCAAAGAGGTTCTCCAGCCCTGCACAGGCGCTTGACTGATGCGTATTTCTCGGTGGGCTTTTGGGACAAGGGTCAAGTGGGGGGGTCCGGCGTCTGTCGCGGGTTTTGGGGGTTTTTTTCCGGAGGCTCGCGAGAGGCTTTTACAAGTTCGCCGGTCTACGCGGGGGGGACGCCACACGCCACAGCGGCGCGCTCCGGCTCGCACCCCGGCGGCGGCGGCGCACGTAGCTGCGGGACTTCTTCGCTTCCTTCTTCTTCTTCTTCTTCTTCTTCTCTGGGTTATTTGGGTGTTTTGGTTTGTTTTGGTTGCTCCGCGGCTGCAGGTGGACCTCGTTAAGCGTATCCGTCGTGTTGTTTTGGGGTTGTTGTTGTGTGTGTGTGTGTGTGTGTGTGTGTGTGTGTGTGTGTGTGTGTGTGTGTGTGTGTGTGTGTGGTATTATGGGGCATGCTGGACGCGTCGAGCCGTCGCGGTTTCCGTTGTGTGGAGGTTTGAGTCTGAATAGTATCTGCCTTTCTCCGCGCCGGGCCGGTTCTGCAGCAGCAGCCGCAGCAGCGGCGGCAGAGACGCCCCGTTTACACCCGCTTTACAAATGCGTCTCCTGCGATCGGATCACAAGTGGACGGCGCTAAATACTACGGGCGTAAACCGCCACCAAAACCCTCTGTGAACCGGTTACTCACACCACTTGCCGAGGTGGTCCGGGACGCGTTGGACCCACGTCTCTTTGGTAGCGTAAACGCTGATGCGTCCTGATGCGTCCCCGACAAGGACGTAAGAGGAATTCTTCTTCTACTTCTTCTTCTTCTTCTTCGGAGTAACGAAATCTGTGGTCAGCAGGACGCATTTGGGGACGCATAACAGGCACGGCTGTAAACGGCGCTGTGTCTCGGGGTCCACTTGTGATCCAATCGCCCCAAAAAGCGCATTTTAACACCAAGTCTGAACAGGGTCTCGCTGCTGAGACAGCCGCGGAAAGTTCCGGACCGCCGGGGCGGGGGTGGGGTGGGGGGGGTGAGATGGCCAGCGACTTGAAACCGAGGCTTTGTCTCATGACGAAAGGGGACAACGGGTACGGGTTTCACTTGCACGGCGAGAAGGGGAAGAGCGGCCAGTACATTCGCAAAGTGGAGTCCGCGTCGCCGGCGGAGGCGTCCGGTCTGCGGGCGGGGGACCGTGTGGTGGAGGTGAACGGGGACAACGTGGAGAAGGAGACGCACCACCAAGTGAGTACACCGCGTCTCGTTGCACGGCTGTTTGGGGGGTGGGGAGGGGGGGGTTGATCCCCGTGGGGAAACTCTTCCTCCGCATGTGAGTCATCCCGGCTGCGGAGCAGCGGGCAGCCGCCCTGCAGCGCCCGGGGCCTCGGTCAGGGCAGACGGGAGTGGACAGGCTGGCCGGTACGGGGCGCTGGGGCGCCGCCCCCTTCAACATCAAGAGAGGGAAACCTACTTAAACATGTTCAATATCACTTAGTTGTATGATGCAAATAATGAGGAAACAACAGTGTTTTCAGCCTGCCAGCAGCCATTAAATACAGGTCCAAATGGTATTTGGGTGATTCCTGTCTGAATACGTATACGTCCTGGGTGAGGGGCGCCGGCCAAACCATACCTTATGTAAGCCCTCGAACTTGTGGCGAGCAGGTGACCCGAGGCTGCTGTCTGATTGGTTTCTTCCCATTTTCCAGGGGGCGCAGTTCTGTGTCGCCCCAGACACTCCCACTTCTATTGGCAGTGAATTGGTACTGTTTTAATGTTTTTTGATCTAATGTGGTTGGACGATTCTCGTGGCTGTCAATCATGTTCACACCCACCACCACGCCTCGTCTCGACTGTCAATCATCCACCGTCTACCAAACCCTGATAAAGTCTATAGGCTACATGGTCCTTCTTAACAACTCCGTGACTGTGTGGACGTTACAGCAGCTGTCAGGTGTGCTGCGCCAGGTGTGCTGCGCCCCCCCCAAAAAATTTTTTAGCACTAGCCGCCACTGGCCCTAACATGCATGTCTTTTTGACGTTGGGGGAAACACCCGGAGAAAACCCACCGCAGACACGGGGAGAACATGCAAACTCCACACAGAGAGGACCTGGGATGACCACCCCACCCCACCCCAAGGTTGGACAACCCCGGGGTTCGAACCCGGCACCTTCTTGCTGTGAGGCCACAGCGCTGACCGCTGCACCGTTTTGGCTGCGAGTTGCGCGGAAAGTCGCAAGGCTCGCGTTGCTGCGGTGTATCCTGTTTCTGGTGTTTCATCCTGACCCACCTCAGCGAGCAGGCGGTGAATGCTGCAAACGGACGGTCGCCGTCTGTGGTCACTTTTTCTTTTTTTGTCTGTTTTTTGCCTGAGTGTAAATAGACAGACAGCAGTGCAGGCTGATGGCAAACACCACAATACCACCTCCCCATCAAGAATATGCTGGGCTCTAATTCCAGTTGACACTGCCCTGTGTGTGTGTGTGTGTGTGTGTGTGTGTGTGTGTGTGTGTGTGTGTGTGTGTGTGTGTGTGTGTGTGTGTGTGTGTGTGTGTGTGTCTGTGGCTGTATCATGACAAGGGCAGCACGGTGGAGCGGTGGTTAGCGTGGTCACCTCACAGCAAGAAGGTCCTGGGTTCGAGCCCCGGGTTAGTCCAACCCTGAAGGTCGTCCCGGCTCGTCCTCTGTGTGGAGTTTGCATGTTCTCCCCGTGTCTGTGTGGGTTTCCCCCGGGTGCTCCGGTTTCCTCCCACAGTCCAAAGACATGTAGGTCAGGTGACTCGGCCATACTGTCCCTTGGTATGAGTGTGTGATGGCCTGGCGGCCTGTCCAGGGGGTCTCCCCGCCTGCCGCCCAGGGACTGCTGGGATAGGCTCCAGCATCCCCGTGACCCTGAGAGCAGGATAAGCGGTTCGGGTACTGGATGGATGTATCGTGACTGATCCCATCATAGACGCCATGGGTGGAGCGAACCATCAAACTGTGGTTTCCCGTCCCGCGTGATCCTTTTCTCAGCACCCACCCCACTCATCCGGCTCGGTGTTTCAGACCACCGGGTTTGTTTCTTCGTCACCTCGTCGTAGCAAATGGCACAGGAGTGACTTCCAGAGCAGCAGTCGTGTTTAATTCTGGTAAATACCCATCAGGCATCGGGGCAGGCGCAGAGGTGGACAGGGTTCAGTATCCCTGCACAGCTGCTCCCAGTGTCGTCTATAGGCGGAGTGCATCATAGAAGTGCACGGTGCAACAGGACTCCTGAAATCTGACGAACTCCTACTCGGACTGCTCGTATGGGCTGCATTTTAGTCTAGTTTGGGATTATCGTCCCGTGTCGTTACCCCAAACTCACCAGGCACAACGCGGCGTCCAGTGGATTAGACATAAACATCTGGGCAGGTCTCCATCAACCTCAGCTCATCTGCAGACCGTTGAGGATTAGGACGCTTGTAAGCACCATTTTGTGTGGTGGCAGGGATACGTGGGTACTCCAGATGCAGGCTGCAGGTTCTGTAACACGGAGAAGATGCTTCCGGAGATCTGAGCATTTGCTGTAGAATTATCGATGGACGGGATGCTTTTTTTTTTCCCTCTTTGTTTAGAAATGACACTTCTCGGATAGAGCCCAAGTCAGTTTTGCATATTTTTATCTTTGTCATGCAGAGTCGCTGTGGGGTTTGTGGTCTGTAGACCCGAGCCAATGTTTAGACAAGAAATGGAAAATTAAGTTTCCACTCCTGGTCTAGAAATGCTAGTCTTACTGATGACACGCCAGACATTTTGTGTTGTACTTACTTCCATAGCTGGGCCCCAGACCCTGCCTCAGCACACAACCTTTCCCCCATCTCCATCACATTCTTTCTCCATATCTCCTGCTACTTTTTCCTCCTCTTCCCCTCACGCTTTCATCGCTAAATCTTTCCCGCCTCCTCCTCTTCGCTCCGTACTTTTTTGTTCACTCTCTCTCTCTGTCCCCCCCCCCCTCCCTCAGGTGGTGCAGCGGATCAAGGCTGTGGACCAAGAGACCAGGCTGCTGGTGGTGGACCGCCAGACAGATGAGTTGCTGCGCAGCTTGCGACTCACAGCCACAGAGGAGATGGCCGTGCATGTGACCGGGCCTCCTCCGCCCTCCTCCTCCTCCCTAGCCTCCACTCCCATGGCCTCTCCGTCCCCTTCCCCGTCTTCCGCCCCGTCCACCCCCGGCAAGAAGAGAGAGAACGGCTCTGTGTCCAAGCAGCCGGTCACACTGACCGGCCAGGTGCCCAAACCCACCCGGAGATCCCCCTCGAGGGCAGCCAAAAAGGTAGGCCAACCCTCGACTCATCTGCCCACCGCTGTGTTACTCGGTGTTGACCTGTGCTACGTACACAAGGTGATTTATTTTACTCCCAAGTTAGCTCTTTCATCATGCTGCGGGCATGCCGGGTCGCAGTACGGCCACGGAGGTTATGATAAAGGCTGTTGTAAGTTTTGGGACTGGCGGAAGAAACGTTGCAGGCATGTTTGACCGTTTCTGAAACGGCTGTGAGCGTGTTTGAGTCGCTGTGCTGGCGTCCCTGTGAGGCTGCCATGCAGCTGGCGAAACCAGGTGTGCGTGACGCCCCATGAGGCTCGGTGCTGGCAAAACGCCGCCGCTGTCGCCGTTTAGTACAGAAGCGGCAAAGCACGTAAGCTGCATCCGCAGACGACACGGCGGGGAGTAGCTCGGAAGACGGCGAGTACGGTTTAGACCAACGGCGTCCTTTAGAGAAGGGAAACCGGTGAGGGGGAAAGGAACCTGGATGATGGCCTGCAGGCCCAGCGTCTCAAGTCTTACTCGCTGTGTAGCTTTCTCGTGCTGCGCCCGTGTGACGTCGGCGCGCCTATGCCAGGGATCTAGAGGGCTTCTCGGATTGGTCAAAAAAAGTTTTCATGAAGTCCTCGATGGCGAGGGAAGTCCGCTCATAAACCGACGTTCAGACACCGAAGGCTTTGTGTGAGCATGTTCTTTTCGATCGATTGCACGAATCATTAGTTTATAAAAGCCAGTGGTGCCCAGTCCCGCTCCTGGTGGGATACCATCCTGCCGGTTTTTCACTCCAACCTGTAATTTAACACCCCTGAGTCTACTGACTACCTGCTGACCCAGACCTTGATTACCTGAATCAGCTGGTTTAAGTCCGGGTTGGAGTGAAAACCGGCAGCAGGGTAGCTCTCCAGGAGCGGGGCTGGGCACCACTGGTACAAGCCACCATCCTAACCTTATCCTTACCCTGAGTTTCACTTTCCTTCACCGCTCACTAGGTAGCTCACACTTGGACTCGTGCACGTATCCGTCAGCGCCGCCCCGTCTGATGGGAGCAGCTGATGTAGAAAACAAACCGGGCCAGTGAACTAAAGACGCTTCCCGGGTCTTTCCTTCATCCGGGTAAATAAGACAGGAAGGCTTAGTTGATGTTCAGAATAATGAGTAGGGGCGTCCGGGTAGCGTAGCGGTCTATTCCGTTGCCTACCAACACAGGGATCGCCGGTTCGAATCCCCGTGTCACCTCCGGCTTGGTCGGGCGTCTCTACAGACACAATTGGCCGTGTCCGCGGGTGGGAAGCCGGTTGTGGGTGTGTGTCCTGGTCGCTGCGCCTGTTCGGGGGGGGGGGGCTGGGGGCTGGGGGGGAGTAGCGTGATCCTTCCACGTGCTACGTCCCCCTGGTGAAACTCCTCACTGTCAGGTGAAAAGAAGCGGCTGGCGACTCCACATGTATGGGTGGAGCAGAGACCGGGACAGCTTGAAAAATAGGTTAATTGGCCGGGCACAATTGGGGAGAAAAGGGGGGAAACTAATGCACATTTGGACTAACCTCCTTTTAACACACATACACACGCATATCCTGGGACACGTCCTGTAATCCTGTCCGGACATCGAACGGGTAAAGGCCTCACAAGACACTCTACCTGCTCCCCGGCGCCCTCTTTCTGCTGGACCTGGAAGCAGAATGTGGGTCAGCAGCATCAGGACGACCGGCGCCTCCTGGACGGGCGAATTAGGCCACGGTTCCCGCAGATCGTGGCAGAGATGTCGGTGTTGGGACTCTTCCTCTTCAATCTCTTCATCCTCTCTTTGCCCGTTACCGCAGCGTCCACTAGAAACACGACTCATGGGTTGCCTAGCAACAGTCGTGGCAGTGAAACAGGTGACTAGTATGAGGTAACTGAGGAAGAGTACGTGACCCTGACCCTCTTCATATGGATCACGGGGGGGGGGGGGGGGACGTTGCACCGGGGTTCTCTCGTTTCAGGGCGCCAGACCCACGACCCGTTTAGCTGCCCCTGACATCGAACTCACGGGTTAGAAAATAATAAAGTGATTAACACTGGGCTTGTCGGTGTCGGTCGGGTCACTGTTGGAGCGGATTCCTCTCGGCTGAGATATGATTTCACCGGGTCTCGTTTCTCTCGCCGTCTGCCAGCCTGAGATCAGATGAGAAGATTAGAGGCGGCTCGCCGTCCTGTCCTCAGGCCCTCTTAGTGTGTGTGTGTGTGTGTCCTGAAGGAAGACGCTGGGCGAGCTGAGCGGCTTCCAAATTCTCTGTGTAGTGTCCAGAGGTCCGAGAGAGGTCAGAGGGCGTGACCCCTCGGAGGTCACGAGCCCAGCTGCAGACAATGGAGCGATTCTGCTCGGGCTAAACGGGGAACACGCAGAGGCCGAGAGTAGACGTTGGGAACAAAATATTGGCGTCTCCCAAAACTAGCTCGGAGACTGTCAAATTCCGTCTTTCTTACGGACCGTAGTCGAGTCGTGTTCGTCAGGGTGATCAGAACCGGCCGTGCTGCGGTCCTTCACAGACTCCGCCGCCACCGCGGCAGTCGGTCGGTCGGCGTGTGGGTGCAGCGAACGACGATAAATACCCAAACGTCGTTGGGTATACTATTTGATGATTCCGTGTTGACTTAGAAAACAGGACGTGCATCCGCCAGCACAGTCACTCCAGGACCCCGAAGAACTGATCGGGTCGGGTTTCTCGTGAGCGCCGTCCTTCCCCAGTTCTGTTTCTTGCATTTCCACAACATGTGTTTTCACTTAGGCTCGCTTTGCCAATACATGACCGGCATCCCAGGCTGTTTCTGCAGGAGAAGGACAACACCAGTCGTGTGTGTGTGTGTGTGTCTGTGTGTGTCTGTCTGTGTGTGTCTGTGTGTGTGTCTGTGTGTGTGTGTCTGTGTGTGTGTGTGTGTGCTCTGCTCCAGTGGCTTTGTGAGCTGTGGTGCAGAATCCCAACCGTCAGTGGGGTGAGATAGCCTGAAGAGCTATCGGGCCGACTTAGACTCTCTTACTTTCTCTCCATCTTTGGGGGGAGGGAACGGAGGACGGGGCCGACGCCGTCTTGAGCCCCCTACGTAACGAGGACACGGATAAAAGCCGTTACTCATCGGAAGTTTTAACAGGAGAATTATAAATATTCCCCGTCTGTCAAATGAGGCCGTGGAAGAGTTTGGGTTGGGTTGGGTTGGGTGACCCCCCCCCCTGGCCCGTCCGTCCATCAAAGATGTGACCCGGTACAAGAGTTTGGGTTGGGTTGGGTTGGGTGACCCCCCCCCCCTGGCCCGGCCCGTCCATCAAAGATGTGACCCGGTACAAGAGTTTTCGGAGCACAGGTTTACTTGTTTAGTTCTCTTTCTTTCTCGATTCCAGCTGGGATTCTGCACCGGGGCCAGGCTATGGGCTGGATGCCTCCGTTTCCTGCCCAGTCCTGAGAGACGCCACCTCATCACACACACGCAGCAGGGATATCACTTTACATACTGTTACAGAACATTAACCCCACCACCACCACCCCCCCTCTTTCTCCCCAATCCAATTTTGCCCAATTACCCCACTCTTCCGAGCTGCCCCGGTCGCCGTTCCACCCCCTCCGCTGATCCGGGGAGGGCTGCAGACTACCGCACGCCTCCTCCCATACGTGAGGAGTCGCCAGCCGCTTCTTTTCACCTGACGGTGAGGAGTTTCGCCAGGGGGACGATCACGCTACTCCCCCCCCCCCCCCCCCGATCTGTGAGGAGGACGTGTTGTGTTGACAGCAACACGTTACACCAAGTTGTGTAGAAGCCTGTGATGTGTGGTGTTACACCTCACCTGTCCCCCGGGCTGGCAAGTCGGGTCTACTGAGAGTCTCCTCGTACGAGTCCGTCTCGCTGAAAAGGCCCCGGGTTCACTTA
This sequence comes from Lampris incognitus, assembly GCF_029633865.1. Classification (NCBI taxonomy): domain Eukaryota; kingdom Metazoa; phylum Chordata; class Actinopteri; order Lampriformes; family Lampridae; genus Lampris; species Lampris incognitus. The sequence continues at coordinate 55,962,837 of NC_079220.1, read as the reverse complement.
GGTCAGAGCTGATCCAGACTGCCGAGTGTTGGTCTAGAAAGGTGTCATACAGGGCGTCCCGGGTAGCATGGCCGTCTAACCCGTTGCCTACCAACACGGGGGTCGCCGGTTCGAATCCCCGTGTTACCTCCGGCTTGGTCCGACGTCCCCTGCAGACACAAATGGCCGTGTCTGCGGGTGGGAAGCCGGATGTGGGTATGTGTCCTGGTCGCTGCACTAGCGCCTCCTCTGGTGGGTCGGGGCGCCTGTTCAGGGGGGAGGAAGTGGGGGGAATAGCGTGATCCTCCCACACACTACGTCCCCCCGGTGAAACTCCTCACTGTCAGGTGAAAAGAAGCGGCTGGCGACTCCACATGTATGGGAGGAGGCCTGTGGTGGTCTGCAGCCCTCCCCGGATCAGCGGGGGGGGGGGGGGCAGCGACGGAGGAGTGGGGTAACTGGCGAAGTACAGTTGGAGAGAAAAAAGGGTGGGGGGGAAAGGTGTCATACAGTTATACATGGCAGAAACTATGAAAAAGAGGGAGCGGCTGATTCAGTGAAGGTTGTGTGGATAGTTCAGTAATAAGTTTAAAAATCCAGACTGTTTATTTCTGGTGTCCCCTCCTTGTCTGGCTCCCCCCCCCCTCCCAAAAAACCCCTAACTGAACACAGTAGTTGGGGGGGGGGGGTTTCTGTAAACGTACGGGCTGTTTTGTCGTTCACTTCCTGTCTGTCTTGCCTGGGCTCGGTAAGAGTGGTCCCTATGTGGACGACACCGCGTCCCTCCCCCCCTATCTTATTTATTTATTTATTTATTTATTTATTTCCCAGCTCGGGTCTTTTTAAGCCGGGAACACGCGCTCGCATGCATTTGGGGCTGATCCCCCCCCTCCCCCCCCCCCCCGCTGTGCCGCTCAGAAGTCGTCTCATATGTGACCTCCGAGCAGACCAGGACGGAGACATCGGGAAGACTTTCAGAGGGCAGGAGGAGACACAATAATGACTGGAGGAGCAGTCGGTGATCATATAGGGGGGTGGTTGGAGGGGGTTACAGGAAGCCCCCTCCCCCTTCGCGATGGGTCCGAGTAAATCGACCCGGCTGGACCCGACCGGACCTCCTGGTGCTTGCAGAAGTTTGTGCATTGCAACACAAAACAGTACGAGCTGGAATTACATGTCACGTCACCTCTGCTCCTCCCCCCCCCCTCCCCCCGTCTCTCTCCCGTCCTCGGGTCGACAGGAAGTGGAGTTGGGTGGACATGTCAGAGAAATGGGGTTTAGGGGTTACCTCACATTCCAGCCCTTGCTTTTGCAGAGTCCACATGCTGTGGGTCCTTTTGAGCGTGCACACACACACGCACACACACACACACACACACACACACACACACACACACACACACACACACACACATTTTTATCTTTACCTCCATTGACCTACATTCATTCCTGAGCCCCTAACCGTAACCGTAACCGGATCCCGAGTCCCTGAACCCAGGTCCCGCCCCTGGAACGGCCCTCTGAGGAGGTGCGGTCCCGGCCAAAAAGCGCTCGCTTCGCAGAAGCCTCCTCCCTCTTACGGTTTAAACCCTCACACCGGTCAGCTGGACAACACTGTATGTGTGTGTGTGTGTGTGCTCACACACAAAAACGCACACGGAGGCCCGTCTTCAGCCATAACTGACCTAATAAACACCCCATGGAGTGTGTGTGGTGGTGGTGTGGTGGTGGTGGGGGGGGTCTGACTATCTGACGCCAGGTTATATTTTTCTTTGTATTCCTTCCTATTTTTTTCTGTCCGTTCAAGTGTTTTGTTTAGGGAGTTGTTCCTTAGGGGGGTTGTGTTGCTGTAAAGCCCCCCCGACGCACATCTGTCGTTAGTGATATTGGGCGATACAACTGAAACTGACTTGACTGTTACGCCCCCTCGTCCCCCTTCGTCTTTCCGCTGCATTCCAGGCATGTTTACTTTTCTCTCGGTTTGGGAGTCTTGAGGCGGTGTTTCCCCACCCGGTCCCCAAGGACCCCCGTCCTGCAGATTTTCACTGTAGCCCTGCAGAGGTAGCCCTGCTGGTACTCGCCCAGCCCTCTCACAGCACTTCATCACGCAAGGTGTGCAGCGTCTCACATCATTCGCGGCTGATTGGTTGAATAACCACAAACGGGCACCTGTTCAGGGTTGCAAAGAAAACCTGCAGGATAGGGGGGGGTCCTTGAGGACCGGGTTGGGAAACGCCGTCTAAAGGAGACCAGAGATCACAGACTCACCAGGTCGGTGGCTGTGTGTGTGTTAGGGTGCATGCAGTTGTGTGGCGTTGGTAGCCACAGTTGTGGGCGTTGGTAGCCACAATGAAGACTGAACCCCAGATCCTTGACCTCTTCGATTCTTTATGGACCTGTCCATGTAATTGGGCGTTACATTTATAAATTGCGGCTATTCGTTTTCAAGCAAAATGTCATCGGGTGGGGGGGGGGGCGTCCGGGGGGCGTGGTGGGTCTATTCCATCGCCTACCAACATGGAGATCGCCGTTTCTAATCCCCGTGTTACCTCCAGCTTGGTCGGGCGTCCCCTGCAGGACACAATTTGCCGTGTCTGCAGGTGGGAAGCCGGATGTGGGTATGTGTCCTGGTCACTGCACTACCGCCTCCTCTGGTCAGTTGGGGCGCCTGTTCAGGGGGGAACTGGGGGGGGGGGGGTAGCGTGATCCCCCCCCACACGCTACATCCCCCTGGTGGAAACTCCTCACTGTCAGGCGACTCCACATGTACGGGAGGAGGCATGTGGTAGTCTGCAGCCCTCCCCGGGTCGGCGGAGGCGGTGATCGACCAGAAGCGTTCTGTCGGTTGCTGTGGCACGAGGCCCGCCATTCTGGCTCACTAGCAAGACCTGGAAGAGGTCAGTACTTCAGACCAGGAGGGACCGTGGGGGGACGTGTGTAGCTTGAGAGCACCTAGCGCAGCGTTTCCCAACCCAGTCCTCAAGGACCCCCTATCCTGCAGATTTTCATTGTAACCCTGCATAGGTGGCCCTGCTTGTACTTACTCGACCAATCATCTCGCAGCACTTAATTATGCAAGGTGTGCAACATCTGACAAAATTCATTGCTGATTGGTTTGAATAACTACAAACAGGTATACCTATTCAGGGTTGCAAAGAAAACATGCAGGATAGGGGGTCCTTGAGGACTGGGTTTGAGAAACACTGAGCTAGGGGCTTCTAGCTGGGGTAGTTTCCTCTTGTGGTGCACATAGAGACGGGTCGAGGATTACACGGTAGTTCAAACTCTCCACAGTTTTTTACCTGAAAGTAGATTTTATGCTCTTTTTCTGCAACAATATTGAGCTGCCAGCCAGGTGTCCATCCATTATCCCAGCAGTCATTGGGTGGCAGGTGGAGCGACACCCTGGACAGGCCGCCAGGCCATCACATGGTCACACTTACCCCTAGGGACAACTTAGCACGGCCGATTCGCCTGACCTACATGTCTTTGGACTGTGGGAGGGAACCCACGCAGACTCGGGGAGAGCGTCCAACTCCACACAGAGGACGACCCGGGACGACCCCCAAGGTTGGACTACCCCGGGGCTCGAACCCAGGACCTTCTTGCCGTGAGGCGACCGCGCTAACCACTGCGCCACCGTGCCGCAATGTACATTTTCTCACCGGTAATAATTCGCATTTATTAAGCGTGAGAGAGCCCAGATGCCTTGGAGGAGGACTGGGTAGTCGGTCAGTTGGGAGTTTCGTCACTTCCAGCTCATTTAAAGGGCCCATCGCCTGACTTCTAACGACTAAGGCGTGCACCTGGGCTGAGCGTGGGACCGTAGGAGGATGAATGAAGAAACGCTCCAAAACAGGAACCAACACACATCTGCTTTCC
>NC_079220.1:55938976-55953976 GCF_029633865.1 Lampris incognitus | reverse complement strand
GCAGCGGCTGCTGCGTCAGAATCAGAAGCACTTTGTTGTTACACATTCCAGGCTCTCGCACACAAGAGATGAGACGACACACGGTTTCCCCCGGCCCACTGCAGTGTAACACAAACACACACATCCACATCCCCCGGCCCACTGCAGTGTAACACAAACACACACATCCACATCCCCCGGCCCACTGCAGTGTAACACAAACACACACATCCACATCCCCCGGCCCACTGCAGTGCAACACAAACACACACAAGTCCCGAAACTACAAGAACACACGTCCACATCCCCCAGCCCACTGCAGTGTAACACAAACACACACATCCACATCCCCCGGCCCACTGCACTGCAACACAAACACACACATCCACATCCCCCGGCCCACTGCAGTGTAACACAAACACACACATCCACATCCCCCGGCCCACTGCACTGCAACACAAACACACACATCCACATCCCCCGGCCCACTGCACTGCAACACAAACACACACATCCACATCCCCCAGCCCACTGCAGTGTAACACAAACACACACATCCACATCCCCCAGCCCACTGCAGTGCAACACAAACACACACATCCACATCCCCCGGCCCACTGCAGTGCAACACAAACACACACATCCACATCCCCCGGCCCACTGCAGTGCAACACAAACACACACATCCACATCCCCCGGCCCACTGCACTGCAACACAAACACACACATCCACATCCCCCAGCCCACTGCACTGCAACACAAACACACACATCCACATCCCCCGGCCCACTGCACTGCAACACAAACACACACATCCACATCCCCCAGCCCACTGCAGTGCAACACAAACACACACATCCACATCCCCCAGCCCACTGCAGTGCAACACAAACACACACATCCACATCCCCCAGCCCACTGCAGTGCAACACAAACACACACAAGTCCCGAAACTACAAGAACACACGTCCACATCCCCCAGCCCACTGCACTGCAACACAAACACACACATCCACATCCCCCGGCCCACTGCAGTGTAACACAAACACACACATCCACATCCCCCGGCCCACTGCACTGCAACACAAACACACACATCCACATCCCCCGGCCCACTGCAGTGCAACACAAACACACACATCCACATCCCCCAGCCCACTGCAGTGCAACACAAACACACACATCCACATCCCCCAGCCCACTGCAGTGCACTGCAACACAAACACACACATCCACATCCCCCAGCCCACTGCAGTGCAACACAAACACACACATCCACATCCCCCAGCCCACTGCAGTGCAACACAAACACACACGTCCCGAAACTACAAGAACACACGTCCACATCCCCCAGCCCACTGCAGTGCAACACAAACACACACGTCCCAAAACTACAAGAACACACGTCCACATCCCCCAGCCCACTGCACTGCAACACAAACACACACATCCACATCCCCTGGCCCACTGCACTGCAACACAAACACACACATCCACATCCCCCGGCCCACTGCAGTGCAACACAAACACACACATCCACATCCCCCAGCCCACTGCAGTGCAACACAAACACACACATCCACATCCCCCGGCCCACTGCACTGCAACACAAACACACACATCCACATCCCCCGGCCCACTGCAGTGCAACACAAACACACACATCCACATCCCCCGGCCCACTGCAGTGCAACACAAACACACACATCCACATCCCCCAGCCCACTGCAGTGCAACACAAACACACACAAGTCCCGAAACTACAAGAACACACGTCCACATCCCCCAGCCCACTGCAGTGTAACACAAACACACATGTCCCAAAACTACAAGAACACACATCCACATCCCCCGTCCCACTGCACTGCAACACAAAAACACATATCCACATCCCCCAGCCCACTGCAGTGCAACACAAACACACACATCCACATCCCCCAGCCCACTGCAGTGCAACACAAACACACACATCCACATCCCCCAGCCCACTGCAGTGTAACACAAACACACACGTCCACATCCCCCGGCCCACTGCAGTGCAACACAAACACACACATCCACATCCCCCAGCCCACTGCAGTGTAACACAAACACACACGTCCCAAAACTACAAGAACACACATCCACATCCCCCAGCCCACTGCAGTGCAACACAAACACACACATCCCAAAACTACAAGAACACACGTCCACATCCCCCAGCCCACTGCAGTGCAACACAAACACACACATCCCAAAACTACAAGAACACATATCCAAACTAACACATACATCTAAACTAAACAACAAAAAATCACTGTCCAGGAGAACGAACACCAGCCGGGATGACTGCCAGAACCGCCGGTCTGCATGGGCTAGCAGTTAGCCTAGCCTGCCCCGCTTCCGCGTCCTGTCAAACTGCTCCGTTTCCCCTCTTCGGGCGCAGCTCCGGTCAGGGCCGTGGTCCTTCGGCCCACAGGACGCACCAGACCAAGCCCTCCCAGCCAGACACCCTCGACACACCTCCCCAGACTCCACACGGCGACACTAAAAACACAGTCGAGGCTAGGCGAGGCCGCCGCCAGACTGCCCTCAATGTTATAGGAACTGCCGGTCTGCACGGGCTAGCAGTTAGCCTAGCCTGCCCCGCTTACCCGTCCTGTCGGACCGCCCACGGGACGCAGCAGACCAGGCTCTCCCAGCCGCTCCAGCTCTCCCAGCCATCACACGAAGACAAACCGAGACATGGACGGTACTGGGTCTTCCCGCCGTCTTCCCACACCGGAAGCGGAGCACACACACCGAAGAGATCTTCATGATAAACAATATAGGCAGGGTGGAGTTCTGCTTCCAGAGTGGGAGGATGGCCGCGCAAATTCGCGTTTGCTGCGGCCTCACCCAGTACCGTCCATGCAGTGTCTTTGTCCACGTCTAAGATTTGTCTTTGTTTAATGGCTGGGAGAGCCGGTGCTGGATCAGCTGGGAGAGCGGGGCAGGCTAAGCTAACTGCTAGCCTGCAGCTCCTATAACACCGAGGGCAGTGTGGCGGCGGCCTCACCCGGCGTTGACTGTGGCGTTTTGATGTCGTCGTGAGGAGTGCGGGGAGGTGTGTCGAGGATGTCTGGCTGGGAGAACTGGTGCTGGATCAGCTGGGAGAGCTTGGTCTGCTTTGTCCGGTGGGCCCGGGGACCACAGCCCTGCCTGGAGAGGTGCCCGAGGAGGAAACCCCGAGGGCGGTCTGACAGGACGTGGAAGCGGGGCAGGCTAAGCTAACTGCTAGCCCATGCAGACCGGCGGTTCCGACAGTCATCCTGGCTGGCGTTCGTTCCCTTGGACAGTGGGTTTTTGTTTAGTTTGGGTGTGTGTGTTAGTTTGGGTGTGTGTGTTAGTTTGGGTGTGTGCGTTAGTTTGGGTGTGTGTGTTCCTGTAGTTTTTGTGTTTGTGTGGTCCTGCTGTGGGCTGGGGGAAACGGCGTCTCGTTTCATTTCACGTACACAAGTGCATGAAGTGTTCCTGATTCCTGAAGCCCGGTGTAAGTTTAAGGACGGACTCGATACAGGAAGTATCGCTCTTGTGAAGAGGGCCGGCCCAGAAATGGTGCTTCCTGTATTGCAAGCTCGTAGCTCGTACGCGCGTTCGTTTGTGCCATGTTTCGCTCGCTTTGCAGGAGTCGCTGTGTGTTTTCTCTCCTGCCTGGTGCACGACTGCTGTAACGGCCCTTTGGTTTCGTGGCTTCGCTGCCTTTGGTACCACAACAGAGGACACGTTCGCCCAGAAACATGTTGAGATGACGGTCTCTGCCCACTGGTGCACAGTAATGCTAGCGCCGGCCCAGCCCACACCGCTTCCACCACCTCGTCCTCCTCCTGCTGTTCTCCCCCCCCCCCCCCCCCGCCCCCGGCTCCTCGTTCCTCTCTTGTTTTTTTCAGCCATGATCTAATGAGTCAAGCTGGCAGGGAGCACCTCCCTGCTGCGACGGTGTAAGAATGTTCTGGTCTATACAGCCGGTACCGTCTACCCGTGTGTGTGTGTGAAATACACCTTCAGCACGACCATATCTCAGCAGAGAGGGCTCCCCCTACTGACGCGTCGCTGTTTCCTGACAAGGAGCTGTTCTGCAGAGCGACCCCACCCCCCCCACCCACACACCCCCACCCAAACATTCCCCTCACCATCTCCCTACTGCCGGATACCAAAACAGCTGCTTTACATCCAGACGTGGGGCTCTCGACTCTGTGTGTGTGTGTGTGTGGGGGGGGGGGGGTACATCCAGACGTAGGGCTCTCGACTCTGTGTGTGGGGGGGTGGGGGGGGTACATCCAGACGTAGGGCTCTCGACTCTGTGTGTGTGTGTGGGGGGGTGGGGGGTATAAGGGTTTTGTGAGTGTGTGTACACAGTCGTGTTCTTGTGAGTCTGTACGTGTCGGTCAGTATACCGGATGTGTGTTAGTGTTATCGTCGACAGGCTCACCGCCTTTCCTCGCCCGAAATCAACCCGCAGAGACGGTCCGACTCCCTTCGGCGGGATGAGGGCCGGCGCCACATACCCTCGTCACGTCACGGATTCACACCCGCGTGTACGACCACGGCTGTGTAGACCCACTAGCCCGCGGGGTTGGGCGTCGTTTGGATTCTCACGATCTGGTTCTCAGAGAGGCGGGGTCAGACCGGGTCACATGCTTCTTTCACAGAAGAATGGTTTATTTAAAAAAAGACTTTATACCGTCCTCTCTCATCCCTCCTTCATCCGTCCCCTCTCGTCTCTTCATCTGTCCCCTCTCGTCTCTTCTTCATCCGTCTTCTCTCGTCTCTTCTTCATCTGTCCCCTCTCGTCTCTTCTTCATCCGTCCCCTCTCGTCTCTTCTTCATCTGTCCCCTCTCGTCTCTTCTTCATCCGTCTTCTCTCATCTCTCCTTCATCCAGCCCCTCTCGTCTCTTCATCTGTCCCCTCTCGTCTCTTCTTCATCCGTCTTCTCTCGTCTCTTCTTCATCTGTCCCCTCTCGTCTCTTCTTCATCCGTCCCCTCTCGTCTCTTCTTCATCCGTCCCCTCTCGTCTCTCCTTCATTCGTCCTCTCTCGTCTCTTCTTCATCCGTCCCCTTTCGTCTCTTCATCTGTCCCCTCTCATCTCTTCATCCGTCCTCTCTCGTCTCTTCTTAATCCGTCCTCTCGTCTCTTCTTCATCCGTCCCCTCTCATCTCTTCATCCGTCCCCTCTCCTCTCTTCTTCATCCGTCCTCTCTCATCTCTTCTTCATCCGTCCTCTCGTCTCTTCTTCATCCGTCCCCTCTCATCTCTTCATCTGTCCCCTCTCGTCTCTTCTTCATCCGTCCCCTTTCGTCTCTTCATCTCTCCCCTCTCATCTCTTCATCCGTCCCCTCTCGTCTCTTCTTCATCCGTCCCCTTTCGTCTCTTCATCTCTCCCCTCTCATCTCTTCATCCGTCCCCTCTCGTCTCTTCTTCATCCGTCCTCTCTCGTCTCTTCTTCATCCATCCCCTCTCATCTCTTCTTCATCCGTCCCCTTTCGTCTCTTCATCTGTCCCCTCTCATCTCTTCATCTGTCCCCTCTCGTCTCTTCTTCATCCGTCCCCTTTCGTCTCTTCATCTGTCCCCTCTCATCTCTTCATCTGTCCCCTCTCGTCTCTTCTTCATCCGTCCCCTCTCGTCTCTTCTTCATCTGTCCCCTCTCATCTCTTCATCCGTCCTCTCTCGTCTCTTCTTCATCCGTCTTCTCTCATCTCTCCTTCATCCAGCCCCTCTCATCTCTTCATCCGTCCCCTCTCGTCTCTTCTTCATCCGTCTTCTCTCGTCTCATCTTCATCTGTCCCCTCTCGTCTCTTCTTCATCCGTCCCCTCTCGTCTCTTCTTCATCCGTCCCCTCTCGTCTCTCCTTCATTCGTCCTCTCTCGTCTCTTCTTCATCCGTCCCCTTTCGTCTCTTCATCTGTCCCCTCTCATCTCTTCATCCGTCCTCTCTCGTCTCTTCTTAATCCGTCCTCTCGTCTCTTCTTCATCCGTCCCCTCTCGTCTCTTCTTCATCCGTCCTCTCGTCTCTTCTTCATCCGTCCCCTCTCATCTCTTCATCTGTCCCCTCTCGTCTCTTCTTCATCCGTCCCCTTTCGTCTCTTCATCTCTCCCCTCTCATCTCTTCATCCGTCCCCTCTCGTCTCTTCTTCATCCGTCCTCTCTCGTCTCTTCTTCATCCATCCCCTCTCATCTCTTCATCCGTCCCCTTTCGTCTCTTCATCTGTCCCCTCTCATCTCTTCATCTGTCCCCTCTCGTCTCTTCTTCATCCGTCCCCTTTCGTCTCTTCATCTGTCCCCTCTCATCTCTTCATCCGTCCTCTCTCGTCTCTTCTTCATCCGTCCTCTCTCGTCTCTTCTTCATCCGTCCTCTCTCGTCTCTTCATCCGTCCTCTCTCGTCTCTTCATCCGTCCCCTTTCGTCTCTTCATCTGTCCCCTCTCATCTCTTCATCTGTCCTCTCTCGTCTCTTCTTCATCCGTCCCCTCTCGTCTCTTCTTCATCCGTCCTCTCTCGTCTCTTCTTCATCTGGCCCCTCTCGTCTCTTCTTCATCCGTCCCCTCTCGTCTCTTCATCTGTCCCCTCTCATCTCTTCTTCATCCGTCCCCTCTCGTCTCTTCATCCGTCCTCTCTCGTCTGTTCTTCATCCGTCCCCTCTCGTCTCTTCTTCATCTGTCCCCTCTCATCTCTTCATCCGTCCTCTCTCGTCTCTTCTTCATCCGTCTTCTCTCATCTCTCCTTCATCCAGCCCCTCTCATCTCTTCATCCGTCCCCTCTCGTCTCTTCTTCATCCGTCTTCTCTCGTCTCATCTTCATCTGTCCCCTCTCGTCTCTTCTTCATCCGTCCCCTCTCGTCTCTTCTTCATCCGTCCCCTCTCGTCTCTCCTTCATTCGTCCTCTCTCGTCTCTTCTTCATCCGTCCCCTTTCGTCTCTTCATCTGTCCCCTCTCATCTCTTCATCCGTCCTCTCTCGTCTCTTCTTAATCCGTCCTCTCGTCTCTTCTTCATCCGTCCCCTCTCGTCTCTTCTTCATCCGTCCTCTCGTCTCTTCTTCATCCGTCCCCTCTCATCTCTTCATCTGTCCCCTCTCGTCTCTTCTTCATCCGTCCCCTTTCGTCTCTTCATCTCTCCCCTCTCATCTCTTCATCCGTCCCCTCTCGTCTCTTCTTCATCCGTCCTCTCTCGTCTCTTCTTCATCCATCCCCTCTCATCTCTTCATCCGTCCCCTTTCGTCTCTTCATCTGTCCCCTCTCATCTCTTCATCTGTCCCCTCTCGTCTCTTCTTCATCCGTCCCCTTTCGTCTCTTCATCTGTCCCCTCTCATCTCTTCATCCGTCCTCTCTCGTCTCTTCTTCATCCGTCCTCTCTCGTCTCTTCTTCATCCGTCCTCTCTCGTCTCTTCATCCGTCCTCTCTCGTCTCTTCATCCGTCCCCTTTCGTCTCTTCATCTGTCCCCTCTCATCTCTTCATCTGTCCTCTCTCGTCTCTTCTTCATCCGTCCCCTCTCGTCTCTTCTTCATCCGTCCTCTCTCGTCTCTTCTTCATCTGGCCCCTCTCGTCTCTTCTTCATCCGTCCCCTCTCGTCTCTTCATCTGTCCCCTCTCATCTCTTCTTCATCCGTCCCCTCTCGTCTCTTCATCCGTCCTCTCTCATCTCTTCTTCATCCGTCCCCTCTCGTCTCTTCATCCGTCCTCTCTCGTCTGTTCTTCATCCGTCCCCTCTCGTCTCTTCATCCGTCCTCTCTCATCTCTCCTTCATCCATCCCCTCTTGTCTCTTCTTCATCAGGACCAGGATGACAGTGTAGCAACAAAGTGCGGGGTCGGCTGTGTCCTGTGTGAAGGGTCGATCGCTGTGCTTCCCACACAATAGAGGAAAGAGAGAGATGGGGGAGGAGACCGGGGAGGGAGACAAAGACCAGGGTGATGGACTTGTTGTTGCCAGGCCTTCCCACTGCTGATGGAGTGTATCCAGCGGGGGGAAAAGCTTCAATACAGCGTGTTGCTTTTTGTCACACAGAAGCACGTGTGCTACTCAACTTGCCCTCCATCTGTTCTCTCTTTGACTCCTGCTCCACCCCCTCTGCCCATCCGGGGAGAGCCGCAGACTAGCACATAGCTGCTTCCTTTCACCTGACAGCGAGGAGTTTCACCAGGGGGGACGTAAAGCGTGGGAGGATCACGCTATTCCCCCGACCGACCAGAGGAGGCGGTAGCGCAGCGACCAGGACACATACCCACATCCGGCTTCCCACTCGCAGACACGGCCGATTGGGTCTGCAGGGACGCCCGACCGAGCCGGGGGTAACACGGGGATTCGAACCGGCGATCCCCGTGTCGGTAGGTAACGGGATAGACCGCTACGCTACCCGGATGCCCTCAAGCCGCCCTCCATCTGACCGTCACAACCGCTTCATCCCCGACGTTATTTCCGCCATTAAAAGCCCCTGTGAGGCGGAGCGGCGGTGTCCGTCCTCCCGAAGCTCTCTCGCTACGAAGCTGCCCCACTTCCTTACGCACAGCTGTGAGGCAGTGTGCGTTCCCACGCGGTGATACAACATAACATGTGTGCACACACACACACACACACACACACACACACACACACACACACAATGCATTCCTTTGTAATCTCCCATTAGCCTTGTTCTTGGATCACATTCTGTCCATCCCTTTGTTTCTGTCAGCCCACGCACGGACATCTTGCATCTTAGTCCGCCTCTCCTGCCCTCTTCCGTCTGTGGGGGTGGAGACGATCTGATGGGAGATCGTGTCCTCATGGAGTCCTCTGGACACTTCTCTGCAGAACAGCTTTACATCAGCACTGCTCAACAGAGACACAGAGACTTTTTAAACAAACAACTTTAATACGATGTCACACATTTACAGCAGCTTGGAAACAAAGACTCAGAAATAAACAACAGGCAACACTTTCTATGAAGCTTGCATCTATAATGCCCTATAAGCATCTATAATGCCCTATAAGCATCTATAATGCCCTATAAGCATCTATTGCATCTATAACGCCCATACTTTGCTATAATGTGTGTTACAATGACTAACGGCTGTGGCTCAAGACTGAAATAGCGCTGAAGTCTCATTATGCTCCTCTACAAAACTTCAGCAAAAGAAGTTGGTTATGATGCATTATGACATCTGACAGATAAACAGGCTAATGATGACATATTTATAAAGCATAAATCCGTTTTCAATTGACATAGTGTATCATAAAGGTGGTTATGAGGTGTTGTGGGGGCGTATACATGGTTATAATGAATCTTACAATGACTAGTAGCTACACTTACTATAGGGCGTTATAGATGCTTACAGGGCGTTATAGATGCTTATAGGGCGTTATAGACGCTTATAGGGCGTTATAGATGCTTATAGGGCGTTATAGATGCAAGCTTCATAGAAAGTGTTACCAAATAACATTATCTGAAAAATTATTTATGTGTGTGTGTGTGTGTGTGTGTGTACCTGTGAGGCGTTAGTGCGGCATGCGTAGCATTACAGCGGACCGATTATCACGAGCTATAGGAACGATGAAGAGTTGTGTTAACCGATGGTTTTGTTTATGTCCAAACATTCCTAATTACATCTTCCTATGACACCAAGTGATATCTGGGATGTTACACACACATATTATATATATATATATATAAATACGTTTTGTCATATTTTTACTTTTGTAATGAGTTAACTTAAGAGCAGGTGAGCGGGGGTAGGAAGAAGGTGTACTCTTCCTCCACCTGCTTCTGCAACATGCAGCATAATCTGACGGAGATGTGCTGGCTGATCACTTCAGCTTATCTGTGTGTTACATCCTGCTTCTTTACAAGGCTGAAGTAAATCATCACCGTCATCTGAGCGGCCATGGCGTAGCCGGGGGCGACTGCCCCCCTATAGTTGATTCAGAACATGCTTTGGAGAACCGGAGAAGATTTATCGTCTGCCTGAAGACGATAAATCTTCTCTTACATGAGGCCGAACCATGTAAGAGCCAGGCTGACGGGTCGACTCTGAGCTTTAGTCAGTCTCTCCACACTTCGCCCAGCTACAGACGGGACAGTCGGTCTCTCCACCCTTCGCCCAGCTACAGACGGGACAGTCGGTCTCTCCACACTTCGCCCGGCTACAGACGGGACAGTCAGTCTCTCCACACTTCGCCCGGCTACAGACGGGACAGTCGGTCTCTCCACGCTTCGCCCGGCTACAGACGGGACAGTCGGTCTCTCCACACTTCGCCCGGCTACAGACGGGACAGTCGGTCTCTCCACACTTCGCCCGGCTACAGACGGGACAGTCGCTTTAGTCAGTCTCTCCACCCTTCGCTCGGCTACAGACGGGACAGTCCCTTTAGTCAGTCTCTCCACCCTTCGCCCGGCTACAGACGGGACAGTCGCTTTAGTCAGTCTCTCCACCCTTCGCCCGGCTACAGACGGGACAGTCGCTTTAGTCAGTCTCTCCACCTTCGCCCGGCTACAGACGGGACAGTCGCTTTAGTCAGTCTCTCCACCTTCGCTCGGCTACAGACGGGACAGTCCCTTTAGTCAGTCTCTCCACCCTTCGCCCGGCTACAGACGGGACAGTCGCTTTAGTCAGTCTCTCCACCTTCGCCCGGCTACAGACGGGACAGTCGCTTTAGTCAGTCTCTCCACGCTTCGCCCGGCTACAGACGGGACAGTCGCTTTAGTCAGTCTCTCCACCCTTCGCCCAGCTACAGACGGGACAGTCAGTCTCTCCACCCTTCGCCCGGCTACAGACGGGACAGTCGCTTTAGTCAGTCTCTCCACCCTTCGCCTGGCTACAGACGGGACAGTCCCTTTAGTCAGTCTCTCCACCCTTCGCCCGGCTACAGACGGGACAGTCCCTTTAGTCAGTCTCTCCACCCTTCGCCCGGCTACAGACGGGACAGTCGCTTTAGTCAGTCTCTCCACCCTTCGCCCGGCTACAGACGGGACAGTCGCTTTAGTCAGTCTCTCCACCCTTCGCCCGGCTAGAGACGGGACAGTCGCTTTAGTCAGTCTCTCCACCCTTCGCTCGACTACAGACGGGACAGTCGCTTTAGTCAGTCTCTCCACGCTTCGCCCGGCTACAGACGGGACAGTCGCTTTAGTCAGTCTCTCCACCCTTCGCTCGACTACAGACGGGACAGTCGCTTTAGTCAGTCTCTCCACGCTTCGCCCGGCTACAGACGGGACAGTCGCTTTAGTCAGTCTCTCCACGCTTCGCCCGGCTACAGACGGGACAGTCGCTTTAGTCAGTCTCTCCACGCTTCGCCCGGCTACAGACGGGACAGTCAGTCTCTCCACGCTTCGCCCGGCTACAGACGGGACAGTCGCTTTAGTCAGTCTCTCCACGCTTCGCCCGGCTACAGACGGGACAGTCGCTTTAGTCAGTCTCTCCACCCTTCGCCTGGCTACAGACGGGACAGTCAGTCTCTCCACGCTTCGCCCGGCTAGAGACGGGACAGTCGCTTTAGTCAGTCTCTCCACGCTTCGCCCGGCTACAGACGGGACAGTCGCTTTAGTCAGTCTCTCCACCCTTCGCCCGGCTACAGACGGGACAGTCGCTTTAGTCAGTCTCTCCACCCTTCGCCCGGCTACAGACGGGACAGTCGCTTTAGTCAGTCTCTCCACGCTTCGCCCGGCTACAGACGGGACAGTCGCTTTAGTCAGTCTCTCCACGCTTCGCCCGGCTACAGACGGGACAGTCGCTTTAGTCAGTCTCTCCACGCTTCGCCCGGCTACAGACGGGACAGTCGCTTGAGTCAGTCTCTCCACCCTTCGCCCGGCTACAGACGGGACAGTCGCTTTAGTCAGTCTCTCCACACTTCGCCCGGCTACAGACGGGACAGTCGCTTTAGTCAGTCTCTCCACCCTTCGCCCGGCTAGAGACGGGACAGTCGCTTTAGTCAGTCTCTCCACCCTTCGCTCGACTACAGACGGGACAGTCGCTTTAGTCAGTCTCTCCACGCTTCGCCCGGCTACAGACGGGACAGTCGCTTTAGTCAGTCTCTCCACCCTTCGCTCGACTACAGACGGGACAGTCGCTTTAGTCAGTCTCTCCACGCTTCACCTGGCTACAGACGGGACAGTCAGTCTCTCCACCCTTCGCCCGGCTACAGACCGGACAGTCGCTTTAGTCAGTCTCTCCACCCTTCGCCCGGCTAGAGACGGGACAGTCGCTTTAGTCAGTCTCTCCACCCTTCGCCCGGCTACAGACGGGACAGTCGCTTTAGTCAGTCTCTCCACCCTTCGCCCGGCTACAGACGGGACAGTCGCTTTAGTCAGTCTCTCCACCCTTCGCTCGGCTACAGACGGGACAGTCGCTTTAGTCAGTCTCTCCACCCTTCGCCCGGCTACAGACGGGACAGTCGCTTTAGTCAGTCTCTCCACGCTTCACCTGGCTACAGACGGGACAGTCAGTCTCTCCACCCTTCGCCCGGCTACAGACCGGACAGTCGCTTTAGTCAGTCTCTCCACCCTTCGCCCGGCTAGAGACGGGACAGTCGCTTTAGTCAGTCTCTCCACCCTTCGCCCGGCTACAGACGGGACAGTCGCTTTAGTCAGTCTCTCCACCCTTCGCCCGGCTACAGACGGGACAGTCGCTTTAGTCAGTCTCTCCACCCTTCGCCCGGCTACAGACGGGACAGTCGCTTTAGTCAGTCTCTCCACGCTTCGCCCGGCTACAGACGGGACAGTCGCTTTAGTCAGTCTCTCCACGCTTCACCTGGCTACAGACGGGACAGTCGCTTTAGTCAGTCTCTCCACGCTTCGCCCGGCTACAGACGGGACAGTCGCTTTAGTCAGTCTCTCCACCCTTCGCCCGGCTACAGACGGGACAGTCGCTTTAGTCAGTCTCTCCACGCTTCACCTGGCTACAGACGGGACAGTCAGTCTCTCCACCCTTCGCCCGGCTACAGACGGGACAGTCGCTTTAGTCAGTCTCTCCACGCTTCACCTGGCTACAGACGGGACAGTCAGTCTCTCCACGCTTCGCCCGGCTACAGACGGGACAGTCGCTTTAGTCAGTCTCTCCACGCTTCACCTGGCTACAGACGGGACAGTCGCTTTAGTCAGTCTCTCCACCCTTCGCCCGGCTACAGACGGGACAGTCGCTTTAGTCAGTCTCTCCACCCTTCGCCCGGCTACAGACGGGACAGTCGCTTTAGTCAGTCTCTCCACGCTTCGCCCGGCTACAGACGGGACAGTCGCTTTAGTCAGTCTCTCCACCCTTCGCCCGGCTACAGACGGGACAGTCAGTCTCTCCACCCTTCGCCCGGCTACAGACGGGACAGTCAGTCTCTCCACGCTTCGCCCGGCTACAGACGGGACAGTCGCTTTAGTCAGTCTCTCCACGCTTCACCTGGCTACAGACGGGACAGTCGCTTTAGTCAGTCTCTCCACCCTTCGCCCGGCTACAGACGGGACAGTCGCTTTAGTCAGTCTCTCCACGCTTCGCTCGGCTACAGACGGGACAGTCGCTTTAGTCAGTCTCTCCACCCTTCGCCCGGCTACAGACGGGACAGTCGCTTTAGTCAGTCTCTCCACGCTTCGCCCGGCTACAGACGGGACAGTCGCTTGAGTCAGTCTCTCCACGCTTCGCCCGGCTACAGACGGGACAGTCGCTTTAGTCAGTCTCTCCACCCTTCGCCCGGCTACAGACGGGACAGTCGCTTTAGTCAGTCTCTCCACGCTTCGCCCGGCTACAGACGGGACAGTCGCTTTAGTCAGTCTCTCCACCCTTCGCCCGGCTAGAGACGGGACAGTCGCTTTAGTCAGTCTCTCCACCCTTCGCCCGGCTACAGACGGGACAGTCGCTTTAGTCAGTCTCTCCACGCTTCACCTGGCTACAGACGGGACAGTCGCTTTAGTCAGTCTCTCCACCCTTCGCCCGGCTAGAGACGGGACAGTCGCTTTAGTCAGTCTCTCCACCCTTCGCCCGGCTACAGACGGGACAGTCGCTTTAGTCAGTCTCTCCACACTTCGCCCGGCTACAGACGGGACAGTCGCTTTAGTCAGTCTCTCCACCCTTCGCCCGGCTAGAGACGGGACAGTCGCTTTAGTCAGTCTCTCCACCCTTCGCTCGACTACAGACGGGACAGTCGCTTTAGTCAGTCTCTCCACGCTTCGCCCGGCTACAGACGGGACAGTCGCTTTAGTCAGTCTCTCCACCCTTCGCTCGACTACAGACGGGACAGTCGCTTTAGTCAGTCTCTCCACGCTTCACCTGGCTACAGACGGGACAGTCAGTCTCTCCACCCTTCGCCCGGCTACAGACCGGACAGTCGCTTTAGTCAGTCTCTCCACCCTTCGCCCGGCTAGAGACGGGACAGTCGCTTTAGTCAGTCTCTCCACCCTTCGCCCGGCTACAGACGGGACAGTCGCTTTAGTCAGTCTCTCCACCCTTCGCCCGGCTACAGACGGGACAGTCGCTTTAGTCAGTCTCTCCACCCTTCGCTCGGCTACAGACGGGACAGTCGCTTTAGTCAGTCTCTCCACCCTTCGCCCGGCTACAGACGGGACAGTCGCTTTAGTCAGTCTCTCCACGCTTCACCTGGCTACAGACGGGACAGTCAGTCTCTCCACCCTTCGCCCGGCTACAGACCGGACAGTCGCTTTAGTCAGTCTCTCCACCCTTCGCCCGGCTAGAGACGGGACAGTCGCTTTAGTCAGTCTCTCCACCCTTCGCCCGGCTACAGACGGGACAGTCGCTTTAGTCAGTCTCTCCACCCTTCGCCCGGCTACAGACGGGACAGTCGCTTTAGTCAGTCTCTCCACCCTTCGCCCGGCTACAGACGGGACAGTCGCTTTAGTCAGTCTCTCCACGCTTCGCCCGGCTACAGACGGGACAGTCGCTTTAGTCAGTCTCTCCACGCTTCGCCCGGCTACAGACGGGACAGTCGCTTTAGTCAGTCTCTCCACCCTTCGCTCGGCTACAGACGGGACAGTCGCTTTAGTCAGTCTCTCCACGCTTCACCTGGCTACAGACGGGACAGTCGCTTTAGTCAGTCTCTCC
>NC_079220.1:55921476-55933976 GCF_029633865.1 Lampris incognitus | reverse complement strand
GTTATTGGTGTCTGTTACAAATTAGCCTGCAGTCGCAACACACGTTACAATGTGTTTGCAATTAGGTCCACGCCGCCTCACAGGTGCAGGCGTGCGGTGATATTGGGCTCTCCCCCCCTACCACATATCTATGTCGATGAGGCCACGGCAGCCATTTTACAAAAACACCTCACGCTCTCATTGCCCGGGTAGCATGGCGGTCGATTCCGTTGCCGGTTCGAATCCCCGTGTTGCCTCCGCCTTGGTCAGGCGTCCCTACAGGACACAATTGGGCGGGTCTGCGGGTGGGAAGCCAGATGTGGGTGTGTGTCCTGGACGGGGCGCCTGTTCGGGGGGGAGGGGAACTGGGGGGAATAGTGTGGTCCTCCACTCGCTACGTCCCCCTGGTGAAACTCCTCACTGTCAGGTGAAAAGAAGCGGCTGGTGACTCCACATGTATGGGGGGAGGCATGTGGTAGTCTAGAGCCCCCCTGGCTTGGCAGAGGGGCGGAGCAGAACCGGGAGGGATCGGAAGAGTGGGGTAACGGGCCATTATTTTTTTTAAATTTATTTTGGGATTTTTCCCCCCTCCCCTATTGTACTTGGCCAATGACCCCACTCTTCCAAGCCGTCCTGCTCTCTGCTGCACCCCCTCTGCCGACTACCACGTGCCTCCTCCCATACATGTGGAGTCGCCAGCCGCTTCTCCTTTCCACCTGACAGTGAGGAGTTTTCGCCAGGGGGACGTAGCGAATGGGAGGATCACGCTATCCCCCCCGCCCCGACCAGAGGAGGCGCTAGTCTAGTGCAGTGGACCAGGACACGAACCCACATCCAGCTTCCCACCCAATTGTGTCTGTAGGGATCCCCAACCGAGCCGGAGGTAACACGGGGATTTGAACCGGCGAGCCTCGTGTTGGTAGACGATGGAATAGACCGCCACGCTACCCGACGCCCCGATGCTGCTCTTTAGCTCCTTCTGTCCATCCTGGATGGCGGATTTGGATCCATGGTGCATAGATGCAGTACACACGGGTGCTTAATGCCGTTAAACTGAGGTTTTTTGTGCACATTACACACACCAGTGTTGTTGTGCACATTACACACACCAGTGTTGTTGTGCACATTACACACGCCAGTGTTGTGCACATTAACACACACCAGTGTTGTGTTGTTGTGCACATTACACACAACCAGTGTTGTGTTGTTGTGCACATTACACACACCAGTGTTGTGCACATTACACACACCAGTGTTGTTGTGCACATTACACACACCAGTGTTGCTGTGCACATTACACACACCAGTGTTGTTGTGCACATTACACACACCAGTGTTGTTGTGCAAATTACACACACCATTGTTGTTGTGCACATTACACACACTAGTGTTGTTGTGCACATTACACACACCAGTGTTGTTGTGCAAATTACCACACCATTGTTGTTGTGCACATTACACACACCATTGTTGTTGTGCACATTACACACACCAGTGTTGTTGTGCACATTACACACAGCAGTGTTGTGCACATTACACACACCAGTGTTGTTGTGCACATTACACACAACAAGTGTTGTGTTGTTGTGCACATTACACACAACAGTGTTTGTGTTTTTGTGCACATTACACACAGCAGTGTTGTTGTGCACATTACACACGCCAGTGTTGTTGTGCACATTACACACACCAGTGTTGTGTCTGTTGCGGCATGTGTGACCGCGTCAACGTTGTTTCTCAGATGAAGTCAGTCAGACACACAGTAAACGACTACACTCCTCACCTTGCTCATCCTTCCTTAACCGTGCTCACTGTAGTTCCCCCCCCCCCCACCCCAAAGTATCGGTCTGGTGTTGTTCTCTCTCTCTTTCTCGTTAACTGATCCTCCTCGTCCGTCCTCTCCCTCTCGTCTTTCTCCCGAGGACGTCGTCTCTCGCTCTCTCTAATCACTGTCAGGAAATCTGTGACCTCAGGAAACACAAAAACACAGTTGCCACACATGGGCATGCACACACACACACACAAACACACACAGACACACACATTTCACAGTACAACAGTATGTCAGTAGGAAACATTTAGTAGCCAACCACTCTCTATCACTTCTGTTGTACTGTTTCTCACTCCTGTTCTCCATTATCAACTCCATCTTTCTCCTTCTGTCTGGCGCTCTCTTGCTCTCTTTTTCCTTTTCTTTTTCTCCCCAGTTGTACCCGGCCAATTACCCCACTTTTCCGAGCCATCCCGGTCTCTGCTCCACCCCCTCTGCTGATCCGGGAGGGCTGCAGACTACACATGCCTCCTCCATACATGTGGAGTCACCAGCCGCTTCTTTTCACCTGACAGTGAGGAGTTTCACCAGGGGGACGTAGCGCGTGGAGGATCACGCTATTCCCCCCCAGTTCCCTCCCCCTGACCACCAGAGGAGGCGCTAGTGCCGCAACACGACACATACCCACATCTGGGTTCCCACCCGCAGACACGGCCAATTGTGTCTATCCATCCATGCATCCATGCATCCATCCATCCATCCATCCATGCATCCATGCATCCATCCATGCATCCATCCATCCATGCATCCATCCATCCATGCATCCATCCATCCATCCATCCATCCATCCATCCATCCATCCATCCATCCATGCATCCATCCATCCATCCATCCATCCATGCATCCATCCATGCATCCATCCATCCATGCATTATGTGAACTGCTTATCCTGCTCTCAGGGTGGCAGGGATGCGGAGGTAACACGGGGATTCGAACCAGCGATCCCCGTGTTGGTAGTCAACGGAATAGGTTTTCTCTTTTTCCTCACGCGCTCGCTTCCCGGGTTTCCTTTCACTGCTCCTTATTTACAAGCTTCTAGCCTCTTTCCTTTTATCCGCCGTCACTTATTGTCTCTTTTACTGTCACGACCCCCCCTCCCCCACTCTCACGTCCTCCCCTTTTCCCCAGTCACGCCCCCTTCTCCCCCACTGTCACGCCCCCCCACACCCCCTCTCCCCCACTGAGAGCTGGCCAGCGCTGCCCTTTTCCTCTCTGGTTGAGCAACACTTGGGCAGCTGTGTGTGGGAAACACATGGAAATATGCACACAAACACATTTATGCACATGGAGACGGGGGGGGGGGGGATGCAAGCCATGCACACACGTGGTTTGAGGTATGCTACCCCCCCCCGTCCCCCACGGCACACCCCTTTGTGAACGCAAGTTGAAAATAGAAGTTGCCTTGCAGGTTGCACTACTGTCTCCATGGAAACTGGTTGTCCACAATGGCGTAAAGGTTACGATGTGCTTCAGCCGTGAGGCAGGAGTGCTCAGTAAGGCTTTATCCAGTAGTTGTTGTTGTTGTTGTGGTGTTTCAGCCGGACCCCCCAGCACCGCTCAGCAAGCGCTGCTCGGACGCCGCGCTGCAGATGACTGACCGCGTCTCGGCTCAAAGGAAACGCGACCCTGGATTTATGAGGCGGAGGAGGATATTGAGTTTTCAGTAATCTCCTATAGAGAGCACGGAAGTGACAGCAGCGTTAACAGAACGCCGTGCCGTACCCCCCCCTCCCCCCACACACACACACAACACACACACACCGGTTCAGAAGAGGCTTGGACCTGGCCGTCAACAAGTCGTCACATTGCACGTGGTGACAAATGTGAAAAGCAAACAAGTAAGAATAAAGGAAAGGGATCTGATGCTCCTGCCACAGAGGGGCGCTGTATTGCCGGCCCGCCGTGCCCCCCCTGATCCCTGGCGGTGAAAGGGTTAAGAGCGGTCGTGATCCAGCCGCCTCAGTAGGCCGCTGGTCAATTATTCAGCACGTCACGATCTGGTTACATCAACAACCGACGCCACTGCCAGTAGCAACAACCCTCAGGAGTTGCACACACACACACACACACACACACACACACACACACACACACACACACACTCTCGATACAGCCTGTACGCTGACTTTCTCCACACTGACTCATATGATACATCCACACACACAATCAGAGATACGGCACTGCACAAAAAAGGTCGACAATCCCAAGCTAGATGCTGCTAAGTCCAGTGTGTAGGGGGTGTGAGACCTGCAGAGGACGGACGGGGTGTGAGACCTGCAGAGGACGGACGGGGTGTGAGACCTGCAGAGGACGGACGGGGTGTGAGACCTGGCAGAGGACGGACGGGGTGTGAGACCTGCAGAGGACGGACGGGGGGTGTGAGACCTGCAGAGGACGGACGGGGTGTGAGACCTGCAGAGGACGGACGGGGTGTGAGACCTGCAGAGGACGGACGGGGTGTCCCGCCCGGGGCGGCTCACTAAACACCGTGTTGTCTCCGTGTGCGGCCGAGTTCCAAGAGCACATTTTTCTTCCCCGAGGTTTTTCTCTTTGCCTTTCAAACGAAAGGCCGCACACAACTGGCACGTTGTCAAGCCGGGTGTGCGGAGGTTCAGGTCGCATCGATTCGGCACAAAAGATGGCAACCTGACCCGGTACTGTACCCAACCTCTCCTCCGCTAGAGACCCAGCGGCCACGGAGTCTGGCTGTTAGAGGGAATCTAAGGCATGCGTGTCCCTCTGACAGCACATCCTCTTTCCACGAGCCACTGTGTGTGTGTGTGTGTGTGTGTGTGTGTGTGTGTGTGTGTGTGTGTGTGTGTGTTCTCTCTGGCGACATAAATGCTCCCGACTGCACATAGAGACAAAGCGTTCCAGTTTTCCACACGTCCTTTTTCCACTGAAGCTGCTCGCATGAGACGGGAACAAAACGGGTATTTTCCGGGTGAGTCCTGCTGCCGTCCTCCCCCCTGTGAGAGAAGCTGTTTTCGGAAAAAGAGGAATTCCTGATTACAGGCATGTTTGCTGACAGCCGGGGGGGGGGAAGGGGGCGTCCCTGTTTTGCCCTGGCACTCACCAAAATGTTGTTTAAAAAACACAAAAGCCGTCACGGGTGACACGGCCCTGCTCCGACCGGGCGGGGGCTCGGCCCGACCGGGTGTGCCGCCGGCGTGCGGGTGCAGCTTCAGACCTTGCTCCGCCTAGCAGGGTGGCTAGCAGGGTGGCTAGCAGGGTGGCTAGCCGTGTGAGAGCCACCTCCACACCAGGGGCCTCCTGTATCAGTCGCTACTACGGGCACAGCTGTGCGTGCACGCCCACGGAGTTTTGTAGCCCTCGAGCTTGTCTGACGGGCAGCAGCAAAGCATGATGGTTACTTGTAAGTCCGTCCTCCTAACACCTGGTGTCTCCCTCTTGCGGCGAGCGGTCACCCAGACCTGCGAAGGCGTCGGTGGTAGCCAACCGGTGTCTGAGTTCAGGGGTTACCCAGGTTACCCAGGCTCTACACCGGTCTCCGAGACAAACCTCAGGGCTACATGATCCCACGGGTGGGTACGAACACGTCTGCCCATCGTAACGACGATACGGAGGCCCCGGGTGACGTCGCCGACACCTCCTTCTTCTCCGGCTGAAGCTGATCAGGGAGGTCACCTGGTGTGGAGTGGGGCTGGAACGAAAACCTGCATACACACGGCTCCCCCGCGGCACATGGCTCGCCACCGCCGCCCGAAAACTCCTAGTCCTGTAGTAGCTTCCTAACACCGCAAAGCATTGACTGACAGGACATACTTCTTATTCTTGTTTTCGGACCCAGTCCACCACAGAACCCCTAACGGGCCGGCAGAAATACAGAACACTTGTGGTCCCTTCCATACTAATGACACGGGGGGGGCAGAACTGGGTTTTAAAACGGCTCCACTGATCCCACTGACCCCAGATCGAGTCAAAGTGGAAGACGGACAGACGGACGGCCTCCTCTGGTCGGCTGGGGCGCCTGTTCGGGGGGGGGGGGAGGGGAGGGGGGAGTAGCGTGATCCTCCCACGCGCTACCTCCCCCTGGTGAAACTCCTCACTGTCAGGTGAAAAGAAGCCGCTCCACGTGTATGGGAGGAGGCGTGTGGTAGTCTGCAGCCCTCCCCGGATCGGCAGAGGGGGGGGGGGGGGGGCGGCGACCGGGACGGCTCAGACATGCAGGGTAATTGGCCGGATACAACTGGGGAGAAAAGGGGGGGGAGGGGTAGTGAGATAGCGGGACTCTAAACAAAGACACTTGCTCTCACAAACACACACACAGTGCCATGTGTCGTGTGTTTGATGGCGGTCTCATCGAGTCCCGTTAGCGTCTATGCTGCACACTGCGTGTCAGCACCAAGCCTTCAACAACACACACGTGCACGCAACTCGATATAGGTACAAAGTCATGAGCGCGCACACAAACACAGACTGGGGCATGGCAGAGGCCCCAGGGGGTGATTAGTGTGGTGTGGACAGGCGTTGGGAGGCAGTCGGAGGTTAGATTGGCAGACGCTAGCGTCTCCCCCGGATAATAATTCCCAGCTGTGCTGCTCGTACTGTTTATCCTTAAAGTTCCCCCGCCCGCCCGCCAGCCCCCTGCCTTCCTCCATCCTTCTCTCTCTCCCTTTCTTTCTCTCTCTCTTTCCCCCAACAGAGAAATCACCCTGGACCATCTCGTCAGCCTGTCTGTCTATCTGCCGTACCTCTTTAGGATGCACTCGTGTTTCCACCGTCTCTCCTTCTCTATAACAACCCTCCCGTGCACTCCCTCCATCAGCCCCCTCTTCTCCACTCCCTCCATCAGCCCCTCTTCTCCCCCCTGCACCCCTGCAAGATTTTTCTCCATTGGATGACCCTCCTCTTCCTGCCGCCCGCTGGCCACTTCCTCTCTAGCCGGGGACCCCGGAGGGGGTTTTGGGACTAATGGTAATTCAACTGGGTCTCAATTATTCCATTGTAGTCCTCTGGGTCTGGCCCGGTCTCTCGCTCCCTCTCTCCGAGGGCAGACTGCCCGGATCACTGTTAGCCGAAAGAATCTGGCGAAATAAATGGAAACGATACACTGCAGCCCGGTGTGTTATTTTTTATGATCAGGAGGCAGAATGGGAGGGCACTGTTGGTGGAGGTTCTTGTATACTGGATACCGTTTCCAAGAGGCATTGGCAGTCATTACACTGGATAAAGTGTGGAAACACTACGGAGGACAAAGTAGGTGCAACTTATAAGGGGGGGGGGAGGGGTTTGAGAAATCTGTCCTCTTTCACAGTAAATCAGCAAGCAGCCCTCCCTCTCTCTCCATCCTACCTCTCTCCGGGCCCTTCTATCTCCATCTCGCTCTGCCCACCCACTCCCTCTGTATTTTTAGCAGGCAACATGCAGGGCTGTGGTGGTAGCCTCACTGTTGGCCATATACTTATGTAACACTGATTGGGTGCTGCAGATGTGTGCTGTGTAAGGGGTCTGTATACAGAGTCCTGTATGCTGTCCTGCTTCCGGTGTCGGAAGATGTTGGCACGAATTCATATTTGCCTCACCCAGTACCGTCCATGCAGCGTCTCTTGTCCACGTCTAAGTTTTGTCTTCGTTTGATGGCTGGGAGAGCTGGCGCTGGATCAGCTGAGCGTGGGGCAGGCTAAGCTAACTGCTAGCCCATGCAGACCGGCGGTTCCGATAACACCGAGGCCGGTCTGGCTGGCGGCCTCAGCTGGTGTTCTTGATGTCGTGAGGAGGGGTGTGTTGAGGGTGTCTGGCTGGGAGAGCTGGCTGATAGGACATGGAAGCGGGGCATGCTAAGCTAACTGCTAGCCCATGCAGACCGGCGGTTTCCGACAGTCATCCTGGCTGGCGTTCGTTCTCTTGGACAGTGATTTTTTGTTTAGTTTGGATATATATATATATATATATTGTGTTAGTTTGGGTTTGTGTGTTCTTGTGGTTTTTGGATGTGTTTTTGTCTTTGTGTTGTGCTGCTGTGGGCGTGGGGGAGACGGCATTTCGTTTCATGTACGCATGAAGTGAAATGACCAAGTGTTCCTGGTCCATTGTCACCCACCATCTTTTTTACCTGTACCCAACGTCTCCTTATCAGCTGAGGTTGCATCAGTGGGCGTTCCTCTCAGAAGTTCTCCGGGGGGTGTGGATGTCGATGCAGTTCAGCATGGGCTCCAGTCTGGAAATAAAGACGTGATCAAATGCATTTTAGTTTTTGCTTTACAAATATCCTTGCCCAAGTCAGTAGAGCCGTCAGTCGAACGGTGGCCTGTGCTGTACACAGCAGATGGAGAGAGTTCTGTCCACCGTTGTACAAACTAGAGAGACGACACTTCGACGGGTTCATCTGAGTGAGGAACATAAACGGGGCTTGAACAGGCCACACCAAGACCACTTTGTTGACCAAACGGCAAATCCTAAAGCAATGATTTGAACACCACAGTGAGATCCGATTCATATTAAAGACTGGTTTCAAGGGGCGTCCAGGTAGCACAGTGGTCTATTCCGTTGCCTACCAACACGAGGATCGCTGGTTCGAATCCTCGTGTTACCTCCGGCTTGGTCGGGCGTCCCTACAGACACCATTGGCCATGTCCCGATGTGGGTATGTGTCCTGGTCACCGCACTAGCGCCTCCTCTGGTCGGTCAGGGCACCTGTTTGGGGGGAGGGGGAATAGAGTGGTCCTCCCACGCGCTACGTCCCCCTGTGAAACTCCTCACTGTCAGGTGAAAAGAAGCGGCTGGTGACTCCACATGTATGGGAGGAGGCATGTGGTAGTCTGCAGCCCTCCCCGATCAGCAGAGGGGTGGGGGCAGTAAACGGGACGGCTCGGAAGAGTGGGGTAATTAGCCAAGTACAAATGGAGAGAAAACAAATCCTTTCATATAGTAAATGAGTCAAACTGGTTTGCTGCTCCGGCCTCGGGGGGCGCTGTTCTATATCAGACCTCAGGCTTCCCTGTAAAGAGAGATAAGCTGCAGCAGAAATAATCACACACTGTATGTCTCTCTCTCTCTCTCTCCCTCTCTCTCTCTCTCTCTCTCCCTCTCTCCCCCCGTCTTCCAGGAAGCTCAACCCCACGCCCAGCACAAACGCGGCCGCCTGTCGACCCGTCGGAGCTCTTCCCCCGACTTTGCCACCTGGTGCGGGCTGAAACCGGCTACGGCTTCAACCTGCCACAGCGAGAAATCGCGGCCCGGACAGTACATCCGTTCCCTGGACCGCAGCTCACCCGCCGACCTGGCTGGCCTGCGTCCACAGGACAGACTCATTGAGGTGGGTGGGGGTGAGATCAAGTATCCGTGGCTGTTGTGGATAGCCGGGGGCAATTGGCCCTGTTGGGGTGGTTGTCAATCTGATCGTTGAGAGGAAAGGGTAAAAGTGGAGCATGACTTGCTCAACAAAACATTTCCTGCACACGCAGTATAATAAGAAGGGCCAAATGTGAGGAGGATAGATAGATAGAGAGAGAGAGAGAGAGAGAGAGGAGAGAGAGAGAGAGAGAGAGAGAGAGAGAGAGAGAGAGAGAGAGAGAGAGAGAGAGAGAGAGAGAGAGAGAGAGAGGAGAGAGAGAGAGAGAGAGGAGAGAGAGAGAGAGATAGATAGATAGATAGATAGATAGATAGATAGATAGATAGATAGATAGATAGATAGATAGATAGATAGATGGGTGGATAGATAGATAGATAGATAGATAGATAGATAGATGGATGGATAGGTGGATGGGTGGATAGAGAGAGATAGATAGATAGATAGATAGATAGATAGATAGATAGATAGATAGATAGATAGATAGATAGATAGATAGATAGATAGATAGATAGATAGATAGATAGATAGATAGATAGATAGATGGATGGATAGATAGATGGATAGATAAATAGATAGATGGATGGATAGATAGATGGATAGATAAATAGATAGATAGATAGATAGATAGATAGATAGATAGATAGATAGATAGATAGATGGGTGGATAGATAGATAGATAGATAGATAGATAGATGGGTGGATAGATAGATAGATAGATAGATAGATAGATAGATAGATAGATAGATAGATAGATAGATAGATAGATAGATAGATAGATGGGTGATAGATAGATGGATAGATAAATAGATAGATAGATAGATAGATGGGTGGATGGATAGATGGATAGATAGATAGATAGATGGATGGATGGATAGATAGATAGATAGAGCAACAAACAAAGAGAGGAGGAGAGCTAATGAATTTCAGTGTGTGTCTGTGCAGCGAACCGTTCCACAGGAGGTAGGGAAGAATGAGGTGGTCTGGATAAATAGGTCCAGGGTCAGACACCGCAGTGCAGCTGTGCTCGTGGAGCCGTCCAGGAAACAGTGAGAGGGTGCTGGACCCGCCACGAGAGACTTCTGGTCAACGATCCCAATCCTTCAAGAGGCTCTTCACATGCCTCTCTCAACTCCCCTTCTTGCCCCCTTGATGCCTGCACGCCTGTGTGTGTAATCCCCCGATCTGAATTGTTTCAGTGTGCGTTCAGCCTGCACGTGTTTACCTGCCTGCACGTGTTACTTTCACACACACACACACACACACACACACACACACACACACACACACACACACACACACACAACCCCTTTCACACTGGCAAAAACCCCACTAACACCCGCCTTTGGTGGTCAGTGTAAAAGAGGTACAATGGGCGTTCACTCCCGGGTGGAATGACTCTGCAGCAGTCACGGGTATTCACCGCCTCCGCCTCCGGCTGGCATCCACCTAAACGGACACACACCAACTCGCACGACCTGAAAATCCATCCGCCTTCGTTCAAGCGGCGCTCCAACATCGTTCGTTCAGCGTTGAGTTTATATGGTTTGAGAGAGTGAAGTGCAAGGTATAAAGTAACGTTAACCACCGTCTCTCCGGCCTCCACGCTGCTTTCTACGGTTTACTCCCCCTTTTCTCCCCCCTTTTCTCCCCAATCGCACTTGGCCAGTTACCCTACTCTTCACATCCGGCTTCCCACCCGCAGACACGGCCAGTTGTGTCTGTTGAGACGGCCGACCAAGCCGGAGGTAACACGGGGATTCGAACCACCGACCCCCGTGTTGCTAGGCAACGGACTAGACCGCTATGCTACCCGAGTGCCTTTCTGCCTCCCGTTTACTTCCCTGTTGTCCGGCACATTCATGACATCAAAGATGACGCTACAGAGGGAAAAACGAGAAGGCCAACTGGTCCGCTGGCAGTCCGACCTGGGTCCGCTGGCAGTCCGACTGGCAGTCCGACCCGGGTCCGCTGGCAGTCTGACCCGGGCCCGCTGGCAGTCCGACCCGGGTCCGCTGGCAGTCCGACCCGGGTCCGCTGGCACTGTGAAAGGAGTCAACTGCCTATCTTTAGTGGGTTTACCCGCGTTTAAAACCCCCACTTATACACACTAATGTTGGTGTAAGCGGGGGTAGTATCACACTTACGGCCACTCCAACATGTGACACATCATGTGTGTGCATGTTGACTACATGTGACTTGTGTGCATGTTGGTGTGTGTGTGTGTGTGTGTGTGTGTCTCTGTATGTGCGCTCTGTTAACATCCAAACCATCAAACCCCAAATCCTCTCATACTTTTGCGTATGTCTAGTCTGTACTTGTAAATATAATCCTTCAGTTTACACACACACACACACACACACACACACACACACACACACACACACACACACACACACCCCTGAGTGACTACAGACATGACCTCACTGACGTGCAAGTATGCGGCGGCATGTAAATCATGCGTCTGTGGTCGAGGCCTTTCTTGGCTTGTGTCGGGGGCTACACGTGTTCAGAACCGGGCCTTTTTCTAAGAGTAACGGGTCCGGGGTCCTGGACTCATTCCTCACCGTGTGTTAGGACGGGGGGCAGAGAGAAGTGATTTATCATTCTGATGGCAGGAACCAAAGGGGAATGTGAGGTTGGATGGGGGGCGGGGGGGTAGTTGGGGACTGGGGCATGTTAGAGGTGCAGTGTTGGATGGGGGGGGCGGTAGTTGGGGACTGGGGCATGTTAGAGGTGCAGTGTTGGATGGGGGGGTAGTTGGGGACTGGGGCATGTTAGAGGTGCAGTGTTGGATGGGGGGGGTAGTTGGGGACTGGGCATGTTAGAGGTGCAGTGTTGGATGGGGGGGGTAGTTGGGACTTGGGGCATGTTAGAGGTGCAGTGTTGGATGGGGGGGGGGTAGTTGGGGACTGGGCTTGTTAGAGTGCAGTGTTGGATGGGGGGGGGGTAGTTGGGACTGGGGCATGTTAGAGGTGCAGTGTTGGATGGGGGGGGGTAGTTGGGGACTGGGGCATGTTAGAGGTGCAGTGTTGGATGGGGGGGGGTAGTTGGGGACCTGGGGCATGTTAGAGGTGCAGTGTTGGATGGGGGGGGTAGTTGGGGACTGGGCATGTTAGAGGTGCAGTGTTGGATGGGGGGGGTAGTTGGGGACTGGGGCATGTTAGAGGTGCAGTGTTGGATGGAGGGGGGGGGTAGTTGGGGACTGGGGCATGTTAGAGGTGCAGTGTTGGATGGGGGGGGGTAGTTGGGGACTGGGGCATGTTAGAGGTGCAGTGTTGGATGGGGGGGGTAGTTGGGGACTGGGGCATGTTAGAGGTGCCAGTGTTGGATGGGGGGGGGCAGGTGGGGACTGGGGCATGTTAGAGGTGCAGTGTT
>NC_079220.1:55547290-55565363 GCF_029633865.1 Lampris incognitus | reverse complement strand
GATGGACGGATGGATTGATGGCTGGATGGATGGATGGATAGTTGTATAGTTGGATGGATGGATGGATGGATGGATGGATAGTTAGATAGTTGGATGGATGGACGGATGGATTGATGGCTGGATGGATGGATGGATAGTTGGATGGATGGATGGATGATGGATAGTTAGATAGTTGGATGGATGGATGGATGGATGGATGGATAGTTGGATAGTTGGTTGGATGGACGGATGGATTGATGGCTGGATGGATGGATGGATAGTTGGAAGGAAACATGGTCATCTTCAGTTGTGTGGATATTTGAAGACCTCCTTCAAAAAAAAAAAAAAGCTCACTGCGGCCCAAAGCCACACAGCCGACTGGTCCCGGAGCTTTGCAGAATGACCACCCTATGCATCTTTAGTACCCCCGACGGAGGCTGCAGCCATCTTTAATGTGAACACAATACAACACAGTATGAGGGATACCCCCAACTCAACCGGCCTCTGATTTTTCTCTCACTCTTAAACATTTTTCTCTTCTTTCCCCCTCTCATTCTTGCTTATCTTTTCTTTTGTTTTTGGTTGCAGCTTTCGTCCTTGGGGACGTGCGCTGATGACAAGGACAGACAAGGTGAGGCAGCGTGTCCCCCCTCCCCAGTCTCCGGTCCCTCTCTGATGGACTGTAAAACAGCCTGGGGTGCACCCAGTCAAAGCAGACTGGTCACATATCCTCACACTGCCTTATCTGCCGGTCACACATGCACACACACATTATCCCCCGACACACACACACACACACACACACACACACACACACACACACACACACACACACACAAAGAATGGAGCAGGTGGTAGCAGGTGGTTTGTGGGTGGAGAAAGGCTGACACAGCATCCAACAGTGGCTGCTCAAATTACCCATCACTTACACATGCCTAGCCTCATCTCTCTCTGCCCCCCCCCCCCCACACACACACACACTGAGCGTTTCTCCTTTCTTGGTCCCTGGCACTTCACATTTCCCTAAAAGCCCTCTTACATCCACACTTCTGACTACAACACACACCCTCCATCTCTCCGCCTCCGGTTTGCCGTGCTGCTCTCTGCAGCCGAGACCCGAAAGTCTTTTATTCCTCACAATCCCACTCGGTTTGTCGTGCCAGCGCTCATAAACCAATGAAAGAGATTCTCCACAAAGACACAGTGAGGTCACCTTAACAGACTACCAGGGAGATCATGGCCACTTATTTTGTTCCAGACAGGAGACGATTAACCCCAAATATGGCTACTTTCATCCCGAATCTTGATTTGGTAAACGTGCCAGTTTAACGGTACACTGGGGGTTTTGTATTCATGGGCAGTGAAGAAGCCCGGCACGCGGTTAACAGTCAACACAATGTCCACCACCAAGGAAGAAAAACACTCCAACCAATTTTCATAAACAGCCACACCAGTCAGAGTGTCAGCATCCTCCCAGGCTCTTCTCCCTGTGCCTGCTAAAACACACACGTTAGGGGGGCGCCCGGGTGGCGTGGCGGTCTAGTCCGTTGCCTACCAACATGGAGATCGCCGGTTCGAATCCCCGTGTTACCTCCGGCTTGGTCGGGCGCCCTACAGACACAATCGGCCGTGTCTGCGGGCGGGAAGCCGGATGTGGGTGGGTGTCCTGGTCGCTGCACTAGCGCCTCCTCTGGTCGGTCTGGGAGCCTGTTCAGGGGGGGAACTGGGGGAAATAGTGTGATCCTCCCACGTGCTACATCCCCCTGGTGACCCCCCCCCCACTCATTCCTGCAAGCCACTCTTAAGATATGTTCTATGTCTTTTGAGAGTGTATGCATTGGATAATGCTATGTATGATCAATTAAACCTTAAACGTGCCTCCGGAGAAACTGTCCCGTAACCTTGGGCTGTTGACACGGACGCGTCAGCGGTAAACCCATAGCTCCGGACTAATCTACGCTTAACCTCTGCCGTGGCGCTAAGGATGGGAGGATGCCGCTGACAGCTAAACAATGACGGTTTTGGACAGGGACATGACAGACGGGCCTGACTGACTTATCATCTCTTTCCCAACAGAAACCGAGCCGGTTCTGATCCCTTCTGATCACCTTATTAGCCGTAGGATGATGAATGACCTTATGGTATGGACTGGTGAGAGATGGAGATAGAGATAGAGATATATAAATAGATGTGATGTGATGTGCATTTGCGTGTTTGTGTAAGTTAGATAGACAGACAGACAGACAGACAGACAGACAGACAGACAGACAGACAGATAGATAGATAGATAGATAGATAGATAGATAGATAGATAGATAGATAGATAGATAGATAGATAGATAGATAGATAGATAGATAGATAGATAGATAGATAGATAGATAGATAGATAGATAGATAGATAGATAGACAGATAGATAGAGAGACAGACAGACAGACAGACAGACAGACAGACAGACAGACAGACAGACAGACAGATAGATAGATAGATAGATAGATAGATAGATAGATAGATAGATAGATAGATAGACAGACAGACAGACAGACAGACAGACAGACAGACAGACAGACAGACAGACAGACAGACAGACAGACAGACAGACAGACAGACAGACAGATAGACAGATAGATAGATAGATAGACAGACAGACAGACAGACAGACAGACAGACAGACAGACAGACAGACAGACAGACAGACAGACAGACAGATAGATAGATAGATAGATAGATAGATAGATAGATAGATAGATAGATAGATAGATAGACAGACAGACAGACAGACAGACAGACAGACAGACAGACAGACAGACAGATAGATAGATAGATAGACAGACAGACAGATAGATAGAAGATAGATTTTTAGACAGATATCTATATGGGGGTTCATGAAATCAGGCACATGCACTGTGCTAAACTGCACCTTACACAATGGGACACTGGGATGGCTAGATACTCACTTGTTGAGGTAGACCCGTTTCTCGGTGAACTGTCCCGGTCCATGCTCTGGGTCTTCGTACGGCTCATTCTGGACCACCTCCACCCCCTCTCCGCGCTCACTCTGCTCATGGCTGTGTTTACTGATCATATACAGCTGGCCGATCCGGTACTGGGTAATGGACAGACCAACAGACGGACAGACAAAGGGACACAGAGACAGAGAAGCCACAGGCTGGTCAAGACCCACAGTTGTGTTCAGATGGGTTAAGACAGCTACAGGAGGAGAAGTCTGTCTCCCAATTTCAAGATTACAGCAGAAGCCCGTTTCGGATGGGAATGTGACGGGAGTGATGTGAATGGAAACGGTGTGTTTGTAATGGAGGTAGGTTGCACATTTGGCACAATGTAATTTTATGGCAGCTGTAAATATAAAAGCATGAGGGGGAAATACCAGGATTACTGACATGGCCTCATATTCATGACACCTGGCAACTGGCAGCCGTACCAACAAAAAGCTGAGGATTACTACTTATCCACAGCCCGGTGAGAGAGACGTGAGTGTTCTGGCCTCGTTCTAGGATTAGGCCCAAACAGCACGACAATAGTAACAGCATCAGCGCTAGCCGGCCAGGTGACCCAGTCCCACGGCCCTCTGTGGCACATTAATCAACACCCGCAACTTCACTCATCACCTACTGACCCACTGGGCCCAGCGGCGACGGCCCCCCCCCCCCCCCGAGTCACATTGGGTCGACTGGAATGGCATGTCACATGGCATCTATTTTCCACGCCGTTGGAAAAAAGCCGAGCGAGGGAGTGGGACAAACTCAAGAGCGGAGATTTCCGACCGCCGGCGGGTCTATTTTCGAGCAGGGGAAAATG
Source organism: Lampris incognitus (assembly GCF_029633865.1). NCBI lineage: Eukaryota > Metazoa > Chordata > Actinopteri > Lampriformes > Lampridae > Lampris > Lampris incognitus. The sequence goes on along the minus strand of NC_079220.1, from coordinate 55,561,566 downwards.
GATACGCTGCCGAGAGTTACGAAGGCCACCCCGCCGGAATGTGCAGGGGCCGTGTCGGACCCAACAGCCACACACTTCCAAGCAAGGATAAGCTGCGTAAGCCAATGGAAAAAAAAAACCAAACAATCCAAATCAGACAACACAGGGGCCGCCTGTGGGGTCATGCCTTCCGGGCGCAAAAAGAAGCAAGGGGGAGAAGTGAAAATGGACAGAATGGAGACTCTCCGTTCTGGTAAACAAGCACAGCGGGGGACTTCTTGCAACGGGGGGGCGTTCAAATAAATAAGCGAGTGCGATCGTGTTTTCCCAGCAGGCGTCTCGAGGACGATGTGTGCGGCAAGCAGCCTGACTTCAGAGTGGTCCACAGATAGTGATATGGTCACCCCGAGAGCCTTTATATATATTCATCTGGTTGCCCGTCCACTGAGTCCTTGAGACCCACATATAACAGATGCACGAGTGTCTGAACACCATTGTGAGCTCATGAATAGCTCTCCTGGGTTTGGGGTCATCTATACGGTGTAAACACGACGTCCGCTGAGCCGCTGCCCCCGCGCTGTCTTCCCATTCAGGCCCCGTCTGCAGCCCGACTGGAGAGTCGCTGCTGATGACCAGCAGCCTCTTGCCATTGTTGTCTATAGAAAGCTCACGTCGACGGTCAGGAAGGAGAAGTGGCTCCCGCTCAGCGGAGAGAGGCCCGCTCTCACCACTTCCTCCTCTTTGCTCTCTCTCTCTCTCTCTCTCTCTCTCTCTCTCTCTCTCTCTCTCTCTCTCTCCTTCTTGCTCTCTCTCTCTCTCTCTCTCTCATGCTCTCTCCCTCTCCCTCTCTCATGCTCTCTCCTTCTCTCATGCTCTCTCCCTCTCTCTCTCATGCTCTCTCCCTCTCTCATGCTCTCTCCCTCTCTCATGCTCTCTCCCTCTCTCTCTCTCTCTCATGCTCTCTCCCTCTCGCTCTCTCATGCTCTCTCCTCATGCGCTCTCTCTCTCTCTCTCTCTCTCTCTCTCTCTCTCTCTCTCTCTCTCTCTCTCTCCCTCTCTCTCTCTCATGCGCTCTCCCTCTCTCTCTCTCATGCTCTCTCCTTCTCATGCTCTCTCTCTCTCTCGCTCTCATGCGCTCTCCCTCTCTCATGCTCTCTCCCTCTCTCTCTCTCTCATGCTCTCTCCCTCTCTCATGCTCTCTCCCTCTCTCCCTCTCTATCTCTCATGCTCTCTCCTTCTCTCTCTCTCATGCTCTCTCGCTCTCTCCCTCTCTCTCTCATGCTCTCTCCTTCTCTCTCTCTCATGCTCTCTCCCTCACTCTCTCATGCTCTCTCCTTCTCATGCGCTCTCTCTCTCTCCCTCTCGCTCTCTCATGCTCTCTCCTTTTCATGCGCGCTCTCTCTCTCTCTCTCTCTCTCTCTCCCTCTCTCTCTCTCTCATGTGCTCTCCCTCTCGCTCTCTCCCTCTCATGCGCTCTCTCCCTCTCATGCGCGCTCTCTCTCTCTCTCTCTCTCTCTCTCTCTCTCTCTCTCTCTCTCTCTCTCTCTCTCTCTCTCTCTCTCTCTCTCTCTCTCTCTCTCTCTCTCTTCTCTCCCTCAAGAAAATACACAGATGCGCTCAGGTATTTCTCCTATGGGTAGGAAGGAAAAGTGGCTCTTGCTCAGTGAGGAGAGGCCCACTCCCACTATTTCCTCTTCTTTGCTCTCTCTCTCTCTCTCTTTTTTTGAACCACTGTTCTAAAAAAGAAGACTTTTTGGATGTCTTAATGTAAAGGAGTTGCTTATGTTGATGTTGTGAAATGGATGTGTCTTTGTTGAGTTTTTTGTTTTATGTAAAATAAGGAGTTGTTTAAAATTTAAAAAAAAAAACTCCCCCTCTCTCTCTTTCTCTCAAGAAAATGCACAGACGCGACCAGGTGAGTGTATCTACAGGGAGAAAAGGAGGGCTGTTTGAAAGGAGGAGACAAACAAAAGCATTGTCAGATGTCCTCAGCTACACCCTTCCCCTCCTTTGCAGAGATTCCCCTTCACCAACAGTTCTTACGGCCCCTCTCTTGAGATCTCCCTCCCACCTCCTTACGTAACTTGCCGCTCTTGCATTTCCTCGTTCGCTCCGCTTCCCTTTTGTCCCTAAACTCAACCTTTCTCCTCGCATCTCCTTGCCATCTCCTGCATCACAGAGTCATGTTGCATTTTCGGAGCGGCAGCAGCGCCCGTGTCCTCAGTTACTCCCTTTCCCACGCGACTCGCAGCGCCATTTTCTCAGCTAATGGCCCGTCAACAGACGCAGCGTCATTACACAAGGGGCCACTCTTGTGCCACAACACCCAATGGATATTTAATGGTCCGGCTATGACAGAGCAGTCATAGTTTGGGATCCAAAAAGAGCTCTTTTCAGTCGGAGACTTGGAAGGGTTAGCCGACATGGGGTCAGCGGTGTGAGCTAAAGTCTCACCCTGATTCATCCTGTCGCCGTTCGCTCTCTTTCACTCCCCTGCCCTCGTTCGACAGGCAGTAGGTTTTTATTTCAGGTGGAGAATCTGAGGCTCGAACAGGTTATGACACGTTTTTTGCTTTTTTTTGGACTCCCCCCCCCCCCTTTTTCTCCCCAATTGTACCCGGCCAATTACCCCACTCTTCCGAGCCGTCCTGGCCACTGCTGCACCCCCTCTGCTGATCCGGGGAGGGCTGCAGACTACCACATGCCTCCTCCCATACACGCGGAGTCGACAGCTGCTTCTTTTCACCTGACAGGGAGGAGTTTCGCCAGGGGAACATAGTGCGTGGGAGGATCATGCTTTCCCCCCCCAGTTGCCCCTCCCCACAGACGCCCCAGCCGACCAGAGGAGGCGCTAGTGCAGCGACCAAAACACATAGCCACATACGGCTTCCCACCCGCAGAGATGGCCAACTCTGTCTGTAGGGATGCCTGACCAAGCCGGAGGTAACACAGGGATTCGAACCAGTGATCCTCTGTTGGTAGGCAACGGAATAGACCATTACGCTACCCAGATGCCCCAGAGGTTAAGACAATTTATTCCCCAGATAGCACCCGACCCTTTCATCCGGCCCACGTACCGCGTGGAATGATGGCACTTGGGCGGTCCGCTCCTGTTTGCCAGATCTGGACCAGAACCAAGCCATAGCAACGCCGCATGTGCCGCATATTTGCCAAAGGTGGGCCATATTTGTTTTGTGATATTTGGGCCATATTCACCATTTACCACACGGGCCACTTCAGGGTCACATCCAGATCACATGTTGCCCAGAGCGCCGCATCTTTGCCAAAAAAGGCCCACATTTGGTTTGGCATATTTGGGCCATATTTGCTGTTATACATGTGGGCCACTTCAGGCTCACATCCGTTTTGTCAGGGCCAGAAGAAGGCCACCAGTGCCGCATCACTGCCTGAAGTGGCCCACATCCGGATGCTGTCTGGGTGCACAGCTCGAACGTGACGTGACGTGTTGCGTTGTGAACGGTACCGCCTTGATTTAAAGAAATGACACCCCGATTCTATAGCCCGGATCCTCCTCATATTACCTACGTATTAACGCAAACTTAACCCCCCCCCTCCCGCTAAAGCCCAACTAAACCGATGCAAGAAATGTGCCTGCTGTGAAGAAAACCCGCCTCCCTTGCTTTCTCCCTCCCGCTCCCTTCTAACACATCAGCAGGTGGCTGTGGGGAGTTGTGGTCATTGTGTTGGAGCCAAAGAAGTGTGTTGGTGTTTTGGTAAGATAAGCCAGAGTACACAAACACACAAACACACAAACACACACACACACATGCGAACACTAGACGACAGTCGGCACAAAGCGTGCATGTAATTAAAACGCTACCACAGACGGGGTAATTAGTGCTTTGATTGTTCTGCATCCTTGGCAAGATAAATGACCGGGCCTCCATTAGAAATACAAGCCTCCTTCTTCCCACGTCCATCCGTGGCCACACGTGTGCTGTCTGCCAGCGTACAGCCACGCGAGCGTAACACAAAACCTAATTAGTTTTTGTTTATCGGCGTATGCATGTCTGACTAACGATGACGGTACCCCTCAGGTACCTCTCAACCTATCTGGGCGCACACCAGCTGCTCCCCTTATTTAACTGTGATGATGTCAAGTGCGAAGCTGTGCTGTGTGGTGACGGCATGGAGGCAGTCTCCCCGAGGAAGAGCAGGTGAACTGATGAAATAAGATGACATAAACTAAAATAATACAAAATAGTGAAATAACACCATAAATCATCCGCCCATCCATCCATTATCTGAACCGCTTATCCTGCTCTCAGGGTCGCTGGAGCCTCTCCCAGCAGTCATTGGGCGGCAGGCGGGGAGACAGGCCGCCAGACAGGAGGGGAGGATGTAACCCCTTCAATGTGAAGTGCTTTGGGTGTCTAGAATAGTGCTATACAAATGCAATTATTATTATTATTATTTTATCATTACAGCATGCATGCTCAGGAAAATGAAATGGCTAATTATTGCCAGTTCACCTAACGCGACATATGATTGAACATGATTAACTGTGTGTCTACGCAAGCTCTTCATATATACTCAGGTCACTGTCAACATGCTATTTTCCGCGGCCCTTGCTGACTTTGCAGGCCTAAATGACAGGGCTGCACGTCTGATTATATACCACAGCCCGGCTGGTAGATAAGGCACTCCTGTCGCTGACTGCATCTGGACTTAAGTCAATACACCTTTTCCACTGTTTACGCTTCATGATGAGGACAAACAGAATCTTAATCTCTTATTTCCAATATTTCACACAAGTGCCTACCGGAGCCTGCTCCGAGGCAGGCACACTAACGTCTACGGCCTCCATCTCGTGTACAGGTGTTTAGCAATCCAGCAGCGACAGAGTCGGGTGGACTCCTGCCAGCGGGTCTGGGTACTGTAGAGGACACACCGAGTAACTTTTCAAGAGCTGGAGTCAAGAGCCTTCCAAAATGGATGACATCAATAACAGCGCAACCCGCAGTTGGCGCCGGTGCGGCCCAAGAGAGCATGCTTATCATCACTTCTGCTTAGCTTGACGAATGACTGCGGCCGGCAGCGGAGTAAACAAAGTATTGCTTAAATATCATATCTCAGATCATAAAAGCGTCCGCTCCGTTAGAGCGTCCCCACAGGGGCAGAAGTGCAGCGCCGCAGCGGGACACGCTTCGTGATAAATGGCCCTGCGCCGCCGCACGGAGCAGTGCCGGGGGGGGGGGGGGGGCGGCGCAGGAGTGAAAGGGAGCTCCAAAGAAAAGGCCGGGATGAAATTCAACCACCGGGGCCGCGGCCTCGGAGGGACGCTGCGAGGAAAGCTCGGCTCAGGCGACACCCAGGAGTGCGCTCACGCGTGAATGTGACACGGCTCGTGTTCGCCGCGGCGGCGGCGCTGGTCCCGGAGCCCTGCTGGAGGGCCACTGTCTGCACAGACAGGACGCAAAAAGAGAGAAGAAACAAGCACGCGATCGAGAGAGATAAACACAGGCAATGAAACGGACACGCAGGACAAAAAGGAAGCTGGGCAGACAGATAGCGAGACAGACGGAGACAGACGGATGGATTGTGGTTATACATTTATATAGCGCATTTCTAGCTGCAACAGCCACTCAAAGCACTAAATAGATGTGATGTGATGTGATGTGCACGTGTGTGTGTGTGTACATCACATCGCATGTGTGTGTGTGTGTGGTGCGCAGAAGTGTGGCGTCAGCATGGTAGCAGGGGGCAGAAAACTGCAGTACTGCAGAACTGCAAATGACAGCGATCGTGCAGCAACAAGAAGCCATAAATAAGAAGGTTCTGACGGCGTGTGGGGCCTAAAGTGTGTGTGTGTGTGTGTCTGTGTGTGTGTGTAGACCTAGAGAGAGTGTGCCTGTGTGTGTGCATGACGGCATGTGTGTGCGTGTGTCCATCCATGACCCAATAGCATGTGCTTGTACAAGGTGCCCTTACTTGAACAGGGGCTTGGTGCCGAGCTGACCGATTGTTGACCGAGATAACGACACGAGGGGAAAGTGCGACCGGTGGGGTTTAGTTTGCAAGACGGACGCCTGCTCCCTCAGCAAATCCCAGGCTGACTGTGCTTTTGCTGTCAGGGCCCCGTCCCTCTGCAACAGCCCCCCCCCCCCCCGGTTAGATCATCCGAGTCTGTAAACAGCGTTAAAAATCTTCTCAAAACCCAGCCCCACCGACCTGCCCTCCCTGTGAAGGGACAGTGACTTGTACTTTTCAGTATGCAACTGCATATCAGTCCATCCATCCATCCATTATTTGACCCGCTTATCACAAATAAACTCTTAGTTACAAACGCCGTACACATTCTATGCACGTGCATGCACATGCACACACTCCTATACTTGTCATCATCATCATCATCATCATCATCATCATCATCATCAGTTCTGTAACCTATGGAGGTCGTAGGAGCACTGATGCCTCAACAAGTCTGGTTGAGTCATCCTTGTGTGTCAGTAGGGGGCAGTACCTGGTGGTCCCTCTCCAGGTATGGATGGCGGTTGGTTCCCAGAGGAACTCCTCCGCCCTATTACAGGTTTTGTGTTTAGTCCTGCTGGGTGTCCTCCTCACAACAACCCAAGGGTTGAAAGTGGGGGTGCCGGTTTAGTCGCCGACGACCCGACGGTTCCAGTTTAACGTCGTACCCAGGACTCCCTACACTTGTGGGGACCCCTTATTGACCACATTCATTCCCGAGCCCTTATCCCTAACCTTAACCATCACAGCTGCTACATGCCCAACCTTAACCATCACAACTACTACATGCCCAACCTTAACCATCACAACTACTACATGCCCAACCTTAACCATTATAACTACATGTCTAACCTTGACCAACCTTCATATTAAATCATTGCTTGTTGGCTGGTGTTAAAGACCACCAATCTCTAGTGTACAATACACCAATGATGTACTATGTGTTACGCTTCAGAAAGAGAGAGAGATTCTTTCTGGGAGACCTAAACACTGACGGGCTTCCTCCGACCCGTGCTCTGAAGGACAGATTAGCAGTTGTAATGAACGTATGTCGTATGACTCAGGAGACGAACATGGCTACCAGGCTGCACTCGAACATGTCGGGGATAATATCACCCACACGCACTGACCGTATTTACACTCATGCCAGTGCACTCGGCCCAAAGGCCGTATCCATTCCCATTACTTTTAATGACCACAATATATACCGGCAGGAGCAAGAACAAGGGAGGCACTGACGGCTGGGCCAAGGGCCGTGTTTCACAGACCACACGAATCCTTTTGTGAAGACGAGTGTATTAATGATGTGGAAAATCCCCGGTGGGACAGACTACGTGCTGTGAGTGAAACAGATGTTGCACGTCCAGATGTTCTCAGAAATACTGTTGCTGAGAATCCCACACCTACACAAAACACCGCAGGGAGCACTTTTACCCCTCGGATTGATGAGGAATTGAAAATATGTACGGGTCACCAGGAGGAAACCAAGAGTGCGGCGACACAATCGGATGACTCTATAGACTGGAATGACTAGCGAGCTGGGATAGGCTCCGGCATCCCCACGGCCCTGACAGCAGGATAAGTGGTTCGGATAACGGATGGATGGATGGATGGATGGATGGATGGATGGATGGATGGAATACCGTGCACTCAGAGACAAAGTGCCAAAAACAAAATTTTCCAAGAACATTTGAACATCATGATACGGTACAGAGCACAGAGCTTCGCTTAACGTCTGAGAGAGTGACATTAACTGTGTGTGTGTGTGTGTGTGTGTGTGTGTGGACAAGCAGCTGCAGACAGACAGCTCTGCTATCTGCTATGCTCACATTTTACAGAATGCAATTAATATTTTCCTCGTTAACGGTGCATTATTTCACCAGCCTCGCGCGACCCCGCCGCCGTTAATCAGAGCGCCTGGCTACAGTTAGCTACCTAGTAGCGAGCAACTCATGCTGAATAGCCAGCCAGTGACGGTAACTATAGTAACAGCATGAGAAGATTCAGGCTGTCATTTGCTACGAAGTCGTTTAAAGTAGATAAATAAATAGAGAAACAACCAAAGAATTAAAGACCTCTGCTCGTCCCAAACACATTCTCTATCGTCCCCGGGACTACGGGACAACGTTAGGGTCGAGCCCTGGATCTGGGTGGGTGCTGGGTGGGCACGAGGGGCTCTGGGATTGGGTCAGAAGTACACGTGACTTATTGTGGATGGTCCCTGTATCCAGCCATCCATCCGTTATCCGACCTGCTTATCCTGCTCTCAGGGGCGCGGCAATGCTGGAGCCTATCCCAGCAGCCACTATCCCAGCAGCCACTATCCCAGCAGCCACTATCCCAGCAGCCACTATTCCAGCAGCCACTATCCCAGCAGCCACTATCCCAGCAGTCATTACCCCAGCAGCCACTACCCCAGCAGCCACTATCCCAGCAGCCACTATCCCAGCAGCCACTACCCCAGCAGCCACTACCTCAGCAGCCACTACCTCAGCAGTCACTACCCCAGCAGCCACTACCCCAGCAGCCACTATCCCAGCAGTCACTACCCCAGCAGTCACTACCCCAGCAGCCACTACCCCAGCAGCCACTATCCCAGCAGCCACTATTCCAGCAGCCACTACCCCAGCAGCCACTACCCCAGCAGCCACTACCCCAGCAGCCACTATTCCAGCAGCCACTACCCCAGCAAGCACTACCCCAGCAGCCACTATCCCAGCAGTCACTATCCCAGCAGCCACTACCCCAGCAGCCACTATCCCAGCAGTCACTATCCCAGCAGTCACTATCCCAGCAGCCACTACCCCAGCAGTCACTATCCCAGCAGCCACTACCCCAGCAGCCACTATCCCAGCAGTCACTATCCCAGCAGCCACTACCCCAGCAGCCACTACCCCAGCAGTCACTATCCCAGCAGCCACTACCCCAGCAGTCACTATCCCAGCAGCCACTACCCCAGCAGCCACTATCCCAGCAGTCACTATCCCAGCAGCCACTACCCCAGCAGCCACTACCCCAGCAGTCACTATCCCAGCAGCCACTACCCCAGCAGCCACTACCCCAGCAGTCACTATCCCAGCAGCCACTACCCCAGCAGCCACTATCCCAGCAGCCACTACACCAGCAGTCACTATCCCAGCAGCCACTACCCCAGCAGCCACTATCCCAGCAGCCACTACCCCAGCAGCCACTATCCCAGCAGCCACTATCCCAGCAGCCACTACCCCAGCAGCCACTATCCCAGCAGCCACTATCCCAGCAGTCACTACCCCAGCACCCACTACTCCAGCAGTCACTACCCCAGCAGCCACTACCCCAGCAGCCACTATCCCAGCAGCCACTACCCCAGCAGCCACTGGGTGGCAGGCGGGGAGACACCCCGGACAGGCCGCCAGGTCTCTGTATGTTGTGTGTTAACGTTTTGTGTTGTCATGTGGACCCCAAGAAAAGTAGCTGCTACCTTGGTAGCAGCTAATGGGGCTCTGAATAAACCCTTCCCCAACCTTAAGCTAACCCTAATTCTAGCCTTAACCCCAAACCCAAGTCCCGACCCTGACATAGACCCTCTCCCTCATGGAGACCCACAAAATGTCCACAGGGTAGATGGTTTCAGGTTGTTTTTTTATCCTAATGGGTAGAAAAACCTGGTACACACACACACACACACACACACACACACACACACACACACACACACACACACAAGGTAAGTGCTGAAACAGCAATTGCCAGGTTTGTGTGTCTTGGTGTGTGTGTCTTGGTGTGTGTGTGTGTGTGTGTGTGTGTGTGTGTGTGTGTGTGCCAGGGTTCTTTAGGATAGAGAACCTGAAAGCACCTACCTTGTTGGGACATTTTTTGGGTCCCCATGAGGAAAAGGGTTTATGTCATGGTGAGGACTTGGGTTTGGGGTTATGGTTAGAATTAGGATTAAGTTAAGGTTAAGGTTAAGGTAAGGGTTAAGGTTAGGCATATAGTTATGATGGCCAAGGTTAGGGTTAAGGGCTAGGCAATGAATATAGTCAACGAAGGGTCCCCAGAGGTATAGGGGGACAGGGCACGAGTGTGTTCGCATGTCACCCTGAGTGCACACATAAGCAAAAACACAGCCGAGACATTTTCCCTGAGACAGCAAAAAGAGGACATGAGCGTCAATGCCCGAACGTCGGGTGATAGATTGATGTGTCATAGACGCCCACACTGCAGGGACCACACACACATGCACACACGCACACACACACACACACGCACACGCACGCACACACACACACACCATCTAATTGTTTAATGCATATCTCCGTCACCCTCCACCTCGGAGCACCAGAACTTATTTTCCTGGATTGATGGCTATCATTGTTATTCCACCATGGGCTGGCTCAGTACACCACAAGACCCTGAATTTCTAACAGTAGTTGTAGTTAACCCTCTGCTTTCACCTTGAAGTGAAGGGGGGGGGGCAAGCAAACAGAAAAATAGAATAAAGAAAAAAAAAACAAAAGTATGTCTTTATGCATGCTCGGTAATCCAGGTAAGTAAATCGTACGTTTCATCGCCGTCACATCTGTGAATAAACGCTGTATCCACATGACCTGATTCACCCTTCTCTGAAAAGTATGTCAGAAATATAGCCGCACGCGTCACTGGGCGGGGTCCAAGTGTTACGCTGTGTGATATGTGGGAGTACTGACAGTACACAGTTGTTAAGAAGGACCATGCAGCCTATAGATGTTATCAGGGTCGGTAGACGGTGGATGATTGACAGTCGAGACGAGGCGTGGTGGCGGGCGTGAACGCGATTGACAGCCACGAGAATCGTCCAATCACATTAGATCAAAAACCATTAAAACAATACCAATAATAGAGCGTGGGCGTGTCCGGGGCGGCACAGAACTGCGCCCCCTGGAAAATCTGAAGAAACCAATCGGACGGCAGCCTCGGGTCACCTGCTCGCCACAAGTTCGAGGGCTTACATGAGGTATGGTTTGGCCACGCCCCTCACCCAGGGAGTATATGTATTCAGACAGGAATCACCCAAATACCATTGGGAAGCAATATTTAAAGGCTGCTGACAGACTGAAAAACACCTTTATTTCATCATTATTTGCGTTATACCACTACATTACATTTAACGTGTTTAAGTAGGTTTTCATCTCTTGATGTTGGAAGGGGGCGGCGTCCCAGCGCCCTCTACTGGCCAGCCGCCACTGAGTAGTACCCTAACATAAAATCAATATAACACTGTCGCCCTCCGGCAGCAGCCGGGGGAACTTGCCCAGAACAAACACCCAGCTCAATAAATCACATCTCCTCCCCACTTATTTAGATTGCGGTCCCCACCATAGAGACGAGACTCACTAGCTACACTGGTGGGGCGAGTGCCCCTTACCAAAGGTCCATTAAAAGGTAAGGCGGTAGGAGAGTTTGATGGCCCGTGAAGGCTACCTCCTACCAGTCTCTGGATGAGCGTCAGCCTCCACCAATACTTCTGTTGGTCCTGGGTTGGCTGCCTTCGTTTGGGTGACTGGGTGACATTTCTGGGGGGGGGGGGATCCTGCCCACCCACTGGGGGAATAATCACCGGATCTTTCATGGGGACAGTAGCCATTTGACCCAATAGGGCAAGTTGTGGCGGCTCTCTAGGCGCGAGGTCACAGGCTTACATCTGGTCTGTGTGGCATTTCCAGTGTAGCGTTGAGCCCACATCAACTGTATAATACACTGGCCCTGCCTGAAACACCACCACACCCGGCATCCACTCCTCCCCGCTTATAATCCTGGACCAGCACAGAGTCCCCAACTGCAAAGCCCTTTTTCCTTGGTGAATGGAGCCCTGCGACCCTGCTGGTCTGCCTTTGCCCGATCCACCCCCGCCACCCCACTTGGTTTGAGGAGATCAAGGTGGGAGCAGAGCCGACAGCGGAGGAAGAGTATGGCAGGAGACTCGTTAGTTGTCACGCGAGGAGCATTTCTGCAGCTGAGCAGGAACGAATCCAGTCTATGTTGCACTGTGGCTGACCCCCTAGAAGCTTTCAATGAAGGCTTCAGTGTCTGCACAAAACGTTCCGTCAGATCATTTGTGGCTGGGTGAAAGGGTGCCGAGGGCGTGTGTTTCCCTCCGTTTGCTTTGAGAAAAGCTACAAAACCACTCAAAGTGAACTGCAAACTGTTATCACCGACCAAAACGTCGGGCAAACCATGACGGGTGAACAGTCTTCAGAGCCTGAATAGTCTTAGAGATTGTGGCGGATTCCATCAGTTGTGCTTCCGGCCACTTAGAGTGGGCATCCACCGCAACCAGAAGCACATGTCCCTCCACAGGACCAGCAAAATCCACATGCATTTCTCTGCCATAGTGTCCCCAGCCATGGCCATGAGTGCAGCGGGGAGAGAGTGGGAGACTTCTGGTTGTGTTGACGTCAATGACACACGCTGGCCTGCTGTTCAATCTGAGCGTCAGTCCCCGGCCACTACCCCGGTTTAGCCTGTCCCTTATTACACACTGGGGGAATACGCCAGTGTACAATAACTTAATTGGTAGGGCAGCTGAATTTATGGGGGTTACATCCTCCCCTCCTGAATCATCATGCATCCTTGCATGGGGTAAACTACTCCCGAGACTGTTTCTGAGGACATAGGTTCTAACTGATTTATGCAAGGAGTAGTGTCAAAGTCCAGGGCTTGGGAGAATGCTTGATCTAAGCCATTTATGATAGACTGTATGACCAAGATTAGGGGGTTCCCTAAAGTAGGGTAAGTCAACTTCCTAGAACAGTGTTTCTCAACCCTGTCCTCAAGGAACCCCTATCCTGCATATTTTCTTTGCAACCCTGAATAGGTACCTGTTTGTAGTTATTCAACCAATCAGCAATGAATTTTGTCAGATGTTGCACACCTTGCATAATTAAGTGCTGCGACATGATTGGTCGAGTAAGTACAAGCAGGGCTACCTATGCAGGGTTACAATGAAAATCTGCAGGATAGGGGTTCCTTGAGGACTGGGTTGAGAAACACTGTCCTAGAAGCTGTCCTTTGTTTGGAGGACCTCCTGAACTCATCTCTTCATCTTGGACAGATTCAGCACCTTCTGGGGCTCGAAGCCTTTCATTATCTTTTGATTCCGCCTTTCCTTCAGATTCCAGATGCTTCTTAGCTTCCTCTATAGACTGATCATCTTGACTTGTCTCCAGAGTTTCACCTCGGATAGCCTCATCTTCAACTTCCACAATCTAATCTACAGGCAAGTACTGCACTTCATTTCTTTCCAGAATATCATCCATCTGAACGTCCTAGTGAGGAATGTCGGAATCTGTGGGAAGCATAAACTTGCTGACCACTGGAGTCAGACCATCTACACTGTTGTGAAACAGATCATGGTCTCCTCTGTTTATATTGTAGTGCCAGAGAACTCAGAAGGGCCAAGGTAATCTTTAATATACACTCTTATAGTCTTACACACTGTTGACCTCTGGAGGCAGCCGGGGGAACTTGCTCAGAACATACGTCGAGCCCAGTACACAACACCAAGCACTTAGTGCAATGTGCTTTAATGCGCAAGCTTAGTCAAAACTCCTGAACACGTGTCTCAGATTTCTGGTTGCTATCTCAATGCATTCATGAGTTATTGCATTTTTTTTTAAATTAGCTATTTTCATAAAATGTGATTGGCTTGGATAATGAAACTGTATGGAATATCAAAAATCTGAAAATTAACTTTTTCCGGCTTGGTCCAGGAGGAGCAGCGAAAAAACAGATTTGGACAAAATTCAAAATGGCGGAAAATATTTCTAGGCTCGCTCAAATGGGCGTGGCTTCTATCTTTACATTTGTATAGACCCACAGAATCCAAGGGGGGGGGGAAGAATTTTGTTTTTGAGATGTACAATTTAAAAGTTATAGGCCAAGCGTAAAGTTTGTTGTTATAGCGCCACCATCTGGCCAACTGTTTTGTTTTGTTTTTTTTGGGGGGGGGGTTTGGTCACTGTAGTGGGTGAGATTTTCAACCTATCTGCAAGGTTTGGGAACTGTAGCTCTTAAGAACTTTTGAGACCCAGATACTGTTCGGGCAGAAGAAGAATAAAAATCCTAACATACGACAGGGTTCCAGCAGCGTCGCTGCCTGGACCCCTAATAAATCAAAGCCAAACAACGGACTGACAGAAAACAAATTTCTTCTTTGCCAAGGGAAAAAAAAAAACCTGAGGGGTTGACAAAATGTTTCTCTGATATCAAATGGTGAGCTCAACCTCAGCACACCGATCATCTTGACAGAGTTGGTATCATGTTTTCTTATTCTGAAATGAAAAATCAGT
>NC_079220.1:55502290-55542290 GCF_029633865.1 Lampris incognitus | reverse complement strand
GAGGACAACGCTTCAGGAATCAGGAACACTTTGTCGTTTCACTTCATGTACGCAAGTGCATGAAGTGAAACGACATGCCGCTTCCCCCAGCCCGCAGCAGTACAACACAAACACAAACACACATCCAGAAACCACAAGAACACACGTACCCACACTAAGACATACAAAAAAATCACCGTCCAAGGGAACGAACACTAGCCAGGGTGACTGCTGGAACCGCCCGTCTACATGGGCTAGCAGTTAGCTTAGCCTGCCCTGCTTCCGCATCCTGTCAGACCGCCCTCGGCGTTTCCTCCTCGGGCGCAGCTCCAGGCAGGGCCGTGGTCCCCGGGCCCACAGGATGCAGCAGACCGAGCTCTCCCGGCCGACACAGCACCAGCTCCCCCAGCCAGACACCCTCGACACACCTCCCTGCACTCCTCACGACATCAAAATCACCACAGTCAATGCTGGGCGAGGCCGCCGCCAGGCCGCCCTCGGTGTTATCGGAACCGCCGGTCTGCATGGGCCGGCAGTTAGCTTAGCCTGCCCCGCTCTCCCAGCCATCAAACGAAGACAAAACTTAAGACGCGGATGCGGACAAAGACACTGCGTGGACGGCACTGGGTGAGGCCGCCGCAAATGTGAATTCGCGCCGCCGTCTTCCCACACCGGAGGCTTCAACATTTCCCAAGCGTCATAAAGGACAAGGTCGTGTGACGGGTTTAAGGGGCCACATCAGCGTTATGAAAACAACTCCTCGGCGTTAGAACACGTGGTGTCTGAAGTATGGAGTAAATATTTCTACGCACTACAAGAGAGCAGCCATAACGCGGCGGGATCAAGTGAGCGAGCAACTACTTTTAGGCCGTTTATTTGAATTTGCTCGACTCGTTTGCCAGACCGGCGCGACTCTGCTGGCAACGCGCAAAACAGGCCGTTTGAAGAGATTGATTAGAGAGAGGAAGACGTTTTAAACCACAGTTTCCCAAAATGCTGACAACAGCTGGAACCTGTGATAATGATGTGTAGGTCTGCTGGTGGCACCGACAGCTTGTTGGATCAGTGCCTGGAAAGTTTCCTGGTGGATTTCAGTTTGTTTAGCCCACCCTGTGAATGATCTCGTACTTTTTTGGGGCATTTTTTTTACCTTTATTAGACAGGAAATGAGGGGGGAGAGAGAGACGGCAGGGCGGCCCAGTGGTTAGCGCTGTTGCCTCACAGCAAGAAGGTCCTGGTTTCGAACCCCAGGCCGGCCCAGGTCCTTTCTGTGTGGAGTTTGCATGTTCTCTGCGCGGGTTTTCTCCGGGTGATCCGGTTTCCTCCCACCGTCAAAAAGACATGCATGTTAGGGTTACTACTCCTGTCTGTGCCCCTGAGCAAGGCAACGGAAAGAAGACCTGGAGTTGGTCCCCGGGTGCTGCACGGCGGCTGCCCACTGCTCCTAGCTACACAGCTAGGATGGGTTAAATGCAGAGAGTAAATGTAATTTGTATGTATGTACGAAATGACTAATAAAGAGTTTACTATTCTATTCTGTATGACATGCAACACAGGTTGCCAGCTGGACTCGAACTGGCGACGGTTGTAACCTTTAGGCCATGTGGTATGTGCTGTAGATCATTTGGCATACTTGCTTGTACTGCTTGTGAGTGTAATGCTCTTTATTTCACCCTCGAGTCAATACAAGCGAATAGAAATTGTCTTTCCTGTTTCTTGCCCTCCCGGGCCGGCGCTAGGGCATTAGAAACGGACGGGCAATCAACTTTGACAGGGGGGCATTTTGTTCACCTCACATAGCCGTTAAAAATTTTGATTTTTTTTCTCCCTTTTTCTCCCGCATTGCACTTGGCCAATTACCCCACTCTTCCGACCTGTCCCGGCCTGTGCTCCTGAATAAATCATATGCTCACTTTTTGTCCATTGTGGTCCAGTCTGACCACACTGTGGATGAACCGTTAACGTTCACCTCCGATTTCTATCCTCTACAAAAACTCTAAACAGGGATACTTGTAAAGTTATCACTGTGCGCCTGAGGAGGAGACACTGAGGGCGGTCTGACAGGACGCGGAAGCGGGGCGGGATAAGCTAACTGCCAGCCCATGCAGACCGCCAGTCCGACAGTGACCCTTGCATTCACTCTCTTGGACAATGAACATTTTTTTTATTTTTTTTGGTGACATGTTGGATATATGTCTGCAAATGTTGGATATATGTCTGCGAATGTTGGATTTATGTCTGTGAATGTTGGATTTATGTCTGTGAATGTTGGATATATGTCTGTGAATGTTGGATATATATCTGTGAATGTTGGATATATGTCTGTGAATGTTGGATATATGTCTGTGAATGTTGGATATATGTCTGTGAATGTTGGATATATATCTGTGAATGTTGGATATATGTCTGTGAATGTTGGATATATGTCTGTGAATGTTGGATATATGTCTGTGAATGTTGGATATATGTCTGTGAATGTTGGATATATGTCTGTGAATGTTGGATATATGTCTGTGAGTGTTGGATTTATGTCTGTGAATGTTGGATATATGTCTGTGAATGTTGGATTTATGTCTGTGAATGTTGGATATATGTCTGTGAATGTTGGATATATGTCTGTGAATGTTGGATTTATGTCTGTGAATGTTGGATATATGTCTGTGAATGTTGGATATATGTCTGTGAATGTTGGATATATGTCTGTGAATGTTGGATTTATGTCTGTGAATGTTGGATATATGTCTGTGAATGTTGGATTTATGTCTGTGAATGTTGGATATATGTCTGTGAATGTTGGATATATGTCTGTGAATGTTGGATATATGTCTGTGAATGTTGGATTTATGTCTGTGAATGTTGGATATATGTCTGTGAATGTTGGATATATGTCTGTGAGTGTTGGATATATGTCTGTGAGTGTTGGATATATGTCTGTGAATGTTGGATATATGTCTGTGAATGTTGGATATATGTCTGTGAGTGTTGGATATATGTCTGTGAGTGTTGGATATATGTCTGTGAATGTTGGATATATGTCTGTGAATGTTGGATATATGTCTGTGAATGTTGGATATATGTCTGTGAATGTTGGATATATGTGTTTTGTAATTTTTTTGCAGTTTGGATATGTGTATTGCTGTAGTTTGGACGTGTTTTTGTCTTTGTGTTGCACTGCTGCGGTTCGGGGGAAACCATATTTCGAATAGTGTTCCTGATTCCTGATATTCAAGCAGCCAGGCTTTTCTGGTGTGCGTATATATGTATGTGTGTGTGTGTGTCTGCGTGTGTGAATGTGTTGAGTTATTTGCAGTTGGAATATCAACTTGAAGCTCATATAAATGTCCTTGTATTTCTCACCAGCGAGAGGTCTAAAATTAGGTCATTAACATACCACACACTACACACACACACACACACACACACACACACACACACACACACACACACACACACAGAAAGACAAGCACACGACAAACAACTGCTGAAGTGCCCTTGATGCGCTGGCTCGTCAGGCACTAGAGACCTCCTCGGCTAGAGACCAGTAATGGTGGACGGGGGAGGGCCCATAAAAAAGAAAACGGCCCACATTCCCTCTGGGGAACACCTGGGAGAGCGGTCACCGCAGGTCAGCGACTCTGATAAAGATAGGAAGCGATTATGTTACAAGTGACAGAGGAGGATTTACAAGGGGGAATCGGGCCACCGGCCCTGGTGGCGCTCAGCCCGGGAGCTTCCTTCAGCCTGTTTCCATTCATGACCATGGCCGGCCGCTCTATTTAAAGACGCATAGTGTTAAAAGGTATACGTACGAGCTCACCCTTATCATAAATGCAGCTGCATCCTAAACATCCAGCAGGCCTGGGGTTCAATCATACCTACGAGCCCCAAAATAGCCCCTATAGCCCCAACAGCCAACACACACGTTTTCCACTGGGGCAAAAACGTCATGTGAGCGAGTGGACGCTGAAATGTGCGAGTGATTGTGTGCACGCCGGGCAGGTGTGTGTAGCAGAGCAACTGCTCCTTGGAAGGTCGGTGTGTTAGCGTGAGAACTCGGGGAGTGGGGTTAGTCTGTTATCTCCAAAATGAGCCATTTCTCTTTCGCCACCCGGGATCGGCGTCAGGGGCTGGACCCGGCTAAAGGCCGATAGAACAGAATAGACGACGCCTTAAAGTCTGGCACATCACACCCCTCTGATTTCAAAATAGTTGACATAAAAAAAGTTCGTTAGGGGCGTCCGGGTGGCGTGGCGGTCTATTCCGTTGACTACCAACACGGGACTCGCCGGTTCGAATCCCCGTGTTACCTCCGGCTTGGTCAGAGGTCCCCGCAGACACAATTGGCCGTGTCTGCGGGTGGGAAGCCGGATGTGGGTATGTGTCCTGGTCACTGCACTAGCGCCTCCCCTGGTCATTCGGGACACCTATTCAGGGGGGAGGGGGGGGGAATAGCGTGATCCTCCCACGCGCTGCGTCCCCCTGGTGAAACTCCTCACTGTCAGGTGAAAAGAAGCGGCTGGCGACTCCACATGTATGGGAGGAGGCATGTGGTAGTCTGCAGCCCTCCCCGGATCAGCAGAGGGGGTGGAGCAGCGACAGGGACGACACAGGGGGGGGGGAGTTCATTTGTTAATTTTAATATTACGTATATATTTCATGTGGGCCAGTTGTGCTGTGTGTTGTCTGGCGTTGGTTGAAACCAGTTCAGCCTGACCCTGACCCAAAAATCTCGTCTTAATAAAGAGAAGAATATAAAAATCAACACTACATTTCTATTGTATCAAATTAATACAATTCCGAATTTTGTCTCCCTTGAGTCACGCATTGATGAATGAACGAATGATGTCGTGACCCCATAATACAAAATAAAGATAATAAAATGAAGTCTTTCTGTGTGTGTGTGTGTGTGTCTGTGTGTGTCTGTGTGTGTATGTGTGTGTTTTGAGCTGCTGTGTGTGGGTAGTCGTCGTGATTCCCTGATCCTCACGAAACGGTTTTTCTGTGTACATGCCGATCCCATAGCACAACTTTGCTGCAGAGGCAAATTGAAAAGCCATGTGCACAACCTTAAACACACACACACATACACACTTCTCCGCACCATCACCCACAATACCGTCATAAAGTCGCCAGCGCCAGACCTGAGTCGTGACTTGGAACACCAGCTTCAGTCTGCCTGCAGTTCTTGAAGGGTGACATTTACTGTTTGCACAGTAAAGAATGCATTTTGATTTTACATCCTTTACCTAACCCCAAAATGAAAAATTATATTTCTACCCCCCGGGTCAGGGTGCAGAGTCAGCCAGCTCGTGTGGCAGCCCTGCAGCAGGCGCGCCTCAATATGGCTCATTTCCCACCACACCGAAATTCCGAAATTCGTCAGTTTCTGCTCGTTCTACTTCGGTTAAACAACGTCTGACCCATACCAGCTCCTCGGCACAGAGAGGAGTCAGATCCCACGGCATGGGACGTGGCATGAGAGGGAAGTTAGGCATGGATACCTTTAGTTACCTCTGCCTGTTTGTACAATCACATGAGCAGTTATGTCTTGGCTCGCCGTCACAGATAACGCTGATCAAAACTCTCAACCCTCCTGACAGTCTGTGTCGCAGGGCTCTGAGCCTGTTGCCAACACGACTTTTTGAAGGAAACTTGACGCTCGCGTACATGATGCCGCTTCACGTTATGGGTCAGCTTTGATTGTATTCCCTCCTCCGCTTTAAGGAACAAAGTGGAAAAACGGCAACGCAGAACAAACCATGATGTGACTGGCTGAAATGAATACCCCTTGACAAGAAATACATGTCTGTGTTGGAGGGAATTGTCTCACATATCCTGCAACAAACGTGAAGCCAATCCGTACGTGATTTGCAATTCACAAATGCAGATTCAAAAACTTAAAAGCAATGGAAATATCGTATTTGTAGACACAGTGATAGCTATTTGTGTCTAGGAAAAGACATCTGTGATGCTTGCTGTAAGACATGAATGAATAAATGTTCCCTGAATTCAATTATTGTCTCTATTAATTTATTTTCAGACAAATCTGATTCCATGCACCCCAACAAACATAGGGGTTGTGCAATAGCGGCACCTTAGGAGAAAGGGGAATTGGGCGTGCCAACACTGGGAGAGTAAATGGGAGAGAATGAAAAGAAAAGAGGAATGTACTTCCCATAAAACGGAGAAAATTGCTTTAGACGTGATAGACGCTTGTGTGCAATGAAAGAACAACACATTAGCCAATGCTCAGTGAGACATTAAATTAGCAAATCAGGTCTCAATTGTCAATTAATCTTCTGGAAAAATAGTTTACAGTGTGGCAATCAGCCGTTCAACTAAAGAGGCAACAATAAGGCCCATTAACTCTCGTCTATCTAGACTATTAACTCAGAATAAATTCACAATTTGAAGCTGAGCAATGTTATGCTTCTCATGCAGGGATCCAAGCCAAAGCCAAACTGGCACACTACTGACAACAAACAAGATGGTGTCAGGAAGAGAAGATGATGATGAGTGAGACGGGGTGGGGGGGAGAAGACAGCGAGAGAGAGAGATAGAGACAGAGAGAGATTTTGACATCTTCATAGGCAGACAAAAAAAAAAGTTCTCTCAGTCCTAACTGTGGTGCACACACACCCTGCAATCTGCTCCTTAACAAACATAAAAAGGTTTCTATTGCTAGGGTGTACAGTTGCCCAGACAACGGGCAGCCCTGTCAGATCCCTCTGCCAACCTGCGCGGGCCTGCTAAGACTCCCCACCCATTTTTAATCGACATGTTGCTCCATTTTAAAGCAGTTTAACCACTGAAATAAAGCTCTGCCCAAACCCAAAACCTAACAACACCTTGAACAAGTACCCATGGCCCACCTTGTCAAAGGCCTTTTCTTGGTCTAATGACACAGCTCCACAAGTGATGTCATTAATCCTAGACCAGTCCAATTCATCTCTTATTAGAAACAAACTGGCCATAATAGATCTGCCTGGCACACCATAGGACTGGTTCCTGTGCACGATAGTTCCAATGTGTTTGTTCAGTGTATTAGCTAGAAACTTGGCAACCAGGTTATAGTCCGCACAGAGCAAGGCCACCGGCCTCCAGGTTTCATCTTGCTCAGGTCCCTTTTTTTAGGCAAGAGAGCAAGTTTAGTTTAGTTTAAATGTTTATTTGGGAAGTAACAATGTACATTAACAACATTCAAAACAAATGTAAATGTACCCGGGTTAGCTAATAGGCTAGTTTCCATCGGCAGTCCCTTTGCCTGATTTTGTGAGGCAACATCAGGCAATTAATTAAGAACTGCATTACGGAAGCTCAAAGGCAAGTCTCCTGTCCCGATGCACTCATGCAAGATGCCAAATAAGTCCTGGCCAATGGTGTCCCAAAGGGCCTTGTAAAAGTCCACCGGCAAGCTGTCAACCCCTGGAGCACAACCAGAGTTCATTTGGGGGACAGCCTTGGAAAGTTCCTCTTAAGACAATGGAGAGTCCAATTCAGTCTTTAGCAGATCAGAACACTGTGGGAGATCAGATAACCGTATCTCTGGGTCACATAACTCAGATCCGAATAAAACCTCAGAGCTTCCTCCCTCATTTTCCCAACCACACCTGTGACATTGCCATTTGATGGATATAAACAATACATCTGCCTTTCTTCAGACACTTTCCGTTCCAGTCCAAACAAAAAGGCACTTGGTGTTTCCATTTCTCTTACATAGAAACTCACTCAGCCCAATATTATCCCCTGCAACCAACTCTGCTTCCACTTTGTTTATACTTGCTCCGGCCTTGCCAGCATGCTGTTGGCATCTACAGTTGAGAAGGCTGCCTAGAAGGCAGATATGCCTAATGTGTGCTTTACTAGCCTCCCACCACTGATTCAGGGACTCAAAATCCCATTTTCTCTGTCTCCACTTCTGCCAGAACCCCCAAAAACTAGTGCAAAAGGCAACTTCTTGCAAGAGCTTTACATTAAACTTCCAGTATGCAGACTGGCATGGGCCTGAGGAGATTACCAGGTAAACTGGTGATTACATGGCTAAGTGGTGATCAGAAAAACCCATAGAACATATTTTTTTCTTTACCATTCTGTTACTATGACATCCAAAAATGCATAGTTGGTCCAGACGTGCTACACTAACCCTATCCCCAACCACCTTCATCCATGTGAACTGTTTGTCTACTGGAAATTTTAGTCTCCATGTGGCCACCAAATCACTACTCTGCACTATGGCTCTCAACACACCTGCTGACTCTGTTTGTGCCCCCCCCCCCGTCTCTAGCATGATTAATAGTGCAATTCCAATCTTCCCCAAGCAGAGAACAGCCGGAGCCCAAAGCACTGCAACCCCACACGAACACTGAGCCCACAGGGGGGCCAGAAGTCCGCAAAGCAACAGCCTTGCACACCCCCTGAGCACAAGCCAGTCCCCAAAGGCACAAGCTTCCAGGCCTGCACCCTTGAGGCACACCCCCACCACCAACCCCCAGGCACAGGCACAAGGCGCACCCGCAGGTGTGGGGCCCGAGCCGCAGACGGCAAGCACAGGCCGCACAGGCCCCACAACTGTCAAACCGATGCACCACCAGGACAGCCCAGCCATCCGGCCGCATGCACCGAGCACACGTCCATGTAGCTCACACGGATACGGCTGATGTCCTCCCACCCGCCACCCAGCCTCTCAGCAAGAAGCACCCCATGCGCCAAGAACAGCGAGAAGACCACACCCAACGTGGTGCCCACGTTTGTCTTTGCTTCATGCCGTCCTGCAAACCCGCTAACAACAGTTTAGGCTGCTTATCCAGATCACACACAGACACATGACCACACTAAAATCAGTTCTATTCTCTGCATAAGATACCCCCCACCACTACTACCATCACCATTATGCAATGCAGTAATGCTCGAAACGCTGTTTCTTCTGCATGACAGCTCTCTGACTGTTCCACAACACTGGAGAATATCATATATGATTTATGTGGGTGTAACTGCATGTCAATTTGTCTCTCTGCCACACGACACTCCTTCTTGAGATTAATTTGTTATCTTTGCCTAGAAAAGAGAACCTGGAGGCTGAATGGAGACCGGAGGCTGTGATTTCCATGGTGACTTGATCTCAGTCACCATCGAGGAGGCGGATGACAGTGACATCATCATCGGCCGGTCACACCAACAGGGAATCAGCAGTGACTAACTGCTTACAATGTTAATGATGAAGATGATGGTGGTGATGATGATTGAAATTGTGATTATATGGGATGGTGATGATTACCCCTTCCCTCTTGTTCGCTCAGTCAGGCTGAAAAAGTAACAGTAATTATTGCCCTAACTGTGATGAGCACCTATATACTCCCCACCCCCCCCATGTCCCCCACGTCTCTTCAATTCTCCAGACTCACTAACCTTCCCTCCACCGTTCATCTCTTTCTGACGCTTCATCACTTGACTGTCGCAGTTGAACTGAACATCAACATGCAGAGGGGGACTCCACTCAGTGTGTGATGTTTATCTGTGCGTGCGTGTGTTTGTATGCACACATGTATGTGTTTGTGTGTGTACATGTGCTTACATTAGTCCGTGGATTTGCATTTGTTTATGCAATTGCTTTGCTGATTAAAGGCGGATACGCCAACGGTGTGCAGAGCCCTCGGAGGAGGAAAAGGTTCACCTGGGAAGATCCCTCAGTTTTCTGGTCATACTTCGCTCCGGGACACAAAGGGTGGGGGCATACGGGGGGGTATGTGGAGGTGAGAGGAACAGCCGTCTCATCAGCCGAACCCCGGAGAGAGAGAGATGGAAACAGTAACTGAAGGCTGGGTGGACGGCCGGAGGGACGGACAAGCTGAAATAGTCTGCGTGACCAACAGAGTTGGGGGAGAGGAATGTGGTGAGGCGGTGAATGCAAGCGGCCAGTCTACTCTCGGCCGCAGATCACACTAATGGCAACAGCTGCAGCAGCAAGGGAGGACACATTCACACATGCACGCACACACACACACATAAACATTTAGACTTTTACATACACTCCCCTGGTAGCCAGCCGCCGCTGCTTTACTACGACACCCGTACCGATGACCTCTCCGCCCACAGCAGCTGTCACGCATGTAAACAGCCGCGTGTGCTTGTGTGTAAGTGTAGGAGTGTGTGCGTCTGTGTAATTTGTGCACGAGTGACGTCGTAGGCAGTCATTTGAATAGACGTCCCTCGGAGAGCCTGCAATGTCAACATCCCCTTCCAAACACAAAAGCATCTAGACTTAAGGTTAACACGTGACAGCGCCGTCAGGCCACGACCTTTACAGCACCTCCGTTCTACTGCGTCACTCCATGATTTATTGTGATAAGCACGTTCTGCTAGGAAGGCTTCTCAAATTAACCGCCGTCTTGTGATTATGAATAATGAAAACGGCACGGTTAAATTATTCGTGGCGATGGAGAAGCGGGAAGTAGTAGCCTCAGCCGACGCAAGGAAAAGGCGTTTTAGCCGAGCGTTGTTGGAAGGGCGCTGTCAAAATTCTGTCTCTGCAACGGCCTGATGGCATCATCGCGCCTGCACAGCTTTTCAGAGAGCGAGGCATGCTCACACAGATTTGTGGGGTCTGTCACGGGAAAAACAGACAAAAGCAACAGATGCAAGAGGGAGGGAGTAGAGGAGCCATGCTGGTCGAGACACCTGTACCCATGGTAGTGGCTTGCTGTCTAGCAGCGTTGAGTCAGGCGCCGCCTTGATGTACTGTACCACACTCTGCAAAATGTTCTGCTCCAGTTAAGACGGTGTTATGCAACATAATGCAAATTTCTTTTTATCTTAAAGTAACAGCTTCAAAATCATTTTGATGGTACACTGATTTGTAACAGGGAGAATGGCGCCTCTTTCAATCCCGCCCCACGTCCCGAACGCCTTGTCTCGCACTATGTAATCTGGGTTGAGTGGGTACGATCTCCCGCCAGTGATATTTTTTTTCCTAGGGTGGCGAAGTCATGACCCGCCCTACTCTGCCTCTGACTGGTTTACCCTAACCCTAATCAGTCCCACCCCTCATGCTGAAAACCTAACCAACCCAACCAACGAAGGCAACGAGTACGAGCCAATCAGAGGTCGAGTAGGCCGCATTCTCCCTATCACAAGTCGGTGTACCATCAAGCCGCATATTTTAAGGCAACAAAGTTGCATAATGTTGCTTTAAATCTTTTAATAACACTTTTCAAAATCCTTGAATTCTTTAATCAGATGGTAAGATGGACGGACTGTTGAGCCGCCATCATTTTGCTGTGGTTTTATTTTGTCATCGCTGTCGTTCTCCGTCGCCGTACATTTTCTGAATTTTGCATGAGATGGTAAATCATAAAGACGTGAACCTTTGCACACTCGTCACAAATTCATGAAATAAGGACTTCATGAAATATGGCTTCAATTGACCACATGGGGATGCTATGAAAGGCTGGGATTCTTACACCCTTAGCCCAGTTCACACCAAATGTGGGGTGAGTATGCACTGGAAGCACCTGGACCTACATGTATGCCAAAGACCATAAAAGCTGCTAAATAGCATGAGTGCATCTAACTATACCTGGTACCAGCTAAATCCATCTGTAACTATCAAAGCTGTGACCCAGTGAACTTCAGATTGGCTGTGGCTTGTCACATTAATGGCCATTACCCAACGACCATCTATCACTTTCAGACTACTCAGACATAGTGGGGCAGCAGGGCTCAGGAGGTAGAGCGGGTCGTCTGATAATGGGAAGTTTCCTGGTCCAATCTACAGCTCCTCCAGAGAGCGTGTCGAAGTGTCCTTGAGAAAGACACTGAACCCCTAACTGCTCCTGATGAGCAGGCTGGCGCCTTGCCTGGCAGCCTCCTCCATCAGTGTATGAATGAATGTGAGGCGTACAGCGTCAAGCGCTTCGAGCGGTCGGTAGACCATCCATTATCCTGCTCTCAGGGTCGCGGGGATGCTGGAGCCTATCCCAGCAGTCATTGGGGAGCAGGCGGGGAGACACCCTGGACAGGCCGCCAGGCCATCACAGGGCAGAGACACACACACACACACACACACACACATTCAAATCTAGGGATAATTTAATATGGCCGATTCACCTGACCTACATGTCTTTGGACTGTGGCAGGAAACCCACGAAGACACAGAGAGAACAGGCACACTCCACACAGAGGACGACCCGGGACAACCCCCAAAGTTGGACTACCCCGAGGCTCGAACCCAGGTCCTTCTTGCTGTCCTGGGTTCGAGCCCAGGGGGTAGTCCAACCTTGGGACCTCAAAAAATAAAAAAATAAAAACTCTAGCCGGTAGACTAGAAAAGCACTGTATAAATAATCCATTTTCCATTTGGCCTTAACGAGCTTAAACCTCCGTGTTGCCGCTCGTGATACTCAATTTCCCCCCGGGGATGAATAAAGTATACTGATTCTGAGGCTATATTTCAATCTGCAGAAATGTTGCGCTGTGTGAAACCAGTGCTTTTGACTTGCATCCCTGCTAACCGGTAATGAATATTGGTTTTATAAGTAAGTTGGGGTCACACGAAACGCAAACACGCACGCACACAATATAAAAAATTAAAAAGCCACTTCATCATCAAAGAGACTCCTAATCAGCTGTGAGCTGCAGATGTTCCTATGGCAACCACAGACACTCATGCGTCCCCTGCAGTCATTCAGCAAGTCCTCCAACCCATACGACCACACGGGTCGTTTGTCCTCTAATACGACCCACAGGAGCGGCTCCTAAATTAGCGCCCCTTGCCGGCGGCAGGAGTTATAACACAGATAATTTTCGCCTCTGTGCATTGTGGGTTTTTAAAACAACGTGAGAACAATAGAATGTGTAGTCAGTGAAGATTGCTATTGGCAGTATGTTTACCAGTGAATGACGTCATAAGAGCTAACTTAACGTTAGCCAAAAGTTAGAAAGTCAGCTAGCGTGGACATTATAACCACTATGTGACGTTAAACTTTGCTTTTATTAATATTCCTTCTCGCGAGAGCTTATGGAAGGAGATGGCTTATTGTGACAGGGAAAGTAACGCGTTATAATCACGGAGGACCGCGAGGAGGTAGCTTAAAACCTAACTACAGGCCGTAACAAGCTGCTCGTACAAACCACCTACGGGGTCGTTTTTTGGTGGAGGACGGTCTCGTATAGAGAGCTGCTTTGTCAACTCTTGTGTGTGCATTTGCATGAATGTGTGCACACATGTGTGCGTGTGAGTCCATCTGCCCAAGTTCTTCATGTGTCACACAAATGCACGCACGAGAGTTGACAAAGCAACTCTTTATACCTCTACTCCTACATTAAACTCCTGGCAGGAACCTCCCCGGAGGAGCACGGCTACATGTTGACAGGGTTCACGGTCAGCCAACAGCAGGCTCATTTGGATCTGGCGACAGCCTCTTGACATAGGTTTAATCTATACATGGAGCCACCGGTGAGAGTTAAATGGAATATGGGGAGACAATCAGAGAAATCTGCTGAAGTTATACACAAGTTAATTGGTTCTTAGTGATATCGGGGTCGGGGGTTGGGAGCAAAAGCGCATGAAATGTACGACATTAGATGTGCTGCAGGATGTGGATCAATGCCTCTATGTGTGTGTGTGTGTGCAAGAGAGAGGGAGAGAGCGGGGGAGAGAGAAAGCGAGAGACAGAAACGCAGAAAAAACAGATGTTGAGAGGATAGCAGACACATTTGGGCCTAATCTGGGGCACTTTTGGTACTTGCGGCTCAGTTACGGCACTGGCAACCATTGTGTGGGCCAGATGTGGCCCAAATGTCATAAGCCGGGCCTGACTTGGGTTATGGCAAGTGTTGCGTGGGCCACACATGGCCCAAATGTGATGAACCGGGCTTGACTTGGGTTATGGCACATACTATGTGGACCAGATGTGGCCCAAATGTGGCCCAAGTGCGGCTGAGTTGAGGCAGCCACACTCGTCCCGAGTCAACGCCATCATTCAAGGCCAAACGTGGGCCATAACCCAGACAGCAAAATGAAACTGGGCCAGATCTGGGCTGGATGTATCACAGCAACTGGCGCGGATCCGCCCCAGTGTCTTTTTGACTTGAGGAGGCCACACTCTGGCCAGAGGCGCGGGGCGGTCTAGGAGCGGATGTGAATCCTATGCAGATCTGCCGGACTGTGGGTGGATCGGCCCAGTGTCAGGTGCTATGAGGGAAGATAGCTGCAGATGTGGGCCATAGTTGGGCCAAAGATTCTTTGCTATCTGGGGAGAAAGAGACAGCACAAACAACCGACAGGCATGCATAAGTACAGACAGACCAATGGAGAAGAAAAAAATGGAGACAGGCAGATGGTCTAGTGCAGTGTTTCTCAACCCAGTCCTCAAGGAACCCCTATCCTGCAGATTTTCTTTGCAACCCTGAATAGGTACCTGTTTGTAGTAATTCAGCAGTGAATGTCAGACTTTGCACACCTTGCATAATTAAGTGCTGTGAGATGATTTGTTGAGTAAGTACAAGCAGAGCTACCTATGAAAATCTGCAGGATAGGGGGTCCTTGAGGACTGGGTTGAGAAACACTGGTCTAGCGAATGTGACGATTGAAAACGTAACCTTGGGGCCCCTCAGGGCTGTGTTCTCTCCCCCTGGATCTTCTCACTTTACACCACCCACCTCACATCCACATTTAGCTCTGTGAAAATAATAAAATAGGCGGACGACACAACCATTGTAGGCCCCATCTCCAACAATGATGAAACCCAGTACCGCACCGCGGTAGACCAAGCTGTCGCCTGGTGCTCAAACAACGACCTTCTGCTTAATACAGCCAAAACCCAACAACTCATTATCGACTTCCGATGCGTGCCGAATCCTAAAAGACCCACACAAATGAACGGAGACCCCATCACCACCACTGACTCCTTTAAATTCCTTGGAACATCCATCAGCAATTACACGAGGTGGAAAACTAACACCGAACACATCATTGCAAAAGCTCAACAACGACTTTACTTTCTTAGGCAGCTCTAAAAAATACCGGATCACACATCAACTGCTGGATCTGTTTCACTCAGCCATCATCTGGTCCATCATAACATCTTCTGCTACAGTATTATAGTACCACAGTATTACAGTATTATAGTACTGCAGTATTACAGTATGGTACCACAGCGTGGGCAGCCAAACACGGAAAAAACTGCAGCAGATTGTCAAAATCACAGGCAACCCACTCCCCTCTGCTGAACCTCTACACACTCACCAGACTGTAAAGCGAGCAAAGAAGATCACCTCCCACCCTTCACATCCTGCTCATCACCTCTTCCAGCTCCTTCCCTCAGGGAGGCGCTACAGGTCACCGTCCACTAAGACTAAATGCTTCACAAAGAGCTTTTCTCCCCTCGCCACTCCTCCCTGTAGTCCCCCCCCCGTCACACACCACTGGCCTAAACACCACCATTCACCCAATTGTTATGCATGACGTGTTTATTTCTGTTATTGTGTAACTGTACTGTTCGTGATGATGTGGGGATCGTCTGTTGTTGTGCATGCATGTATTGCGCTGCAGAGTTTGTGTACCAGAAACAAATTCCACCGGCCTTGGCCGTGTGGCCAATAAAACCATCTAATCTGATCTAGCCAGACTGAAAATAGTCAGGTGATCCACGACTGCACCGTTGATATGAATAATGACTTGCCGATTGTCTTTACACCTGCACGACCAATCACGATTCCCGCTACACAAAGCTTTATGATCCAATCTGATCGCATTACAGTCTGCTCTGCTCAGCTGCTCCCCCTGCCCACGTCGCACCCCTCTCTCACCACCTGTCGTAAAACACAACTGACACATGCAAGATGGGTCCGTCACCCCTGTTACTATTCTCGGCTGCTGTTGTTTCCCTTTGTCTGCACAGGATGTTGACAGTAAATAAGGTTTAGGGTGACAAGAAGGCTGGAGGACAAGGAGGGGAGGATGAGTTGACGGGCCACGGGGAGGAAGAGAAGGAGGAGGGATGTGACTGAGTGTTTCCTGTTCAGGTAGGATGAATGCTGTCCATGCTCTCCAACCAAACAGGTGTTGCAGACCTGACTCGTGCAAAGACTGACCATGGACCTCTGGAAACTGGGGTTTTTGGGTGGAGACCCGAACCGTGGTTTAGCTTGCCTTCCGAAAACAACATGGTTACCAAAGATGACCATAGCCTCCTTACCGTGGTAAAGCCATGGTTGACTTTTGGATGCACGGCTGTACAGGTGCCTCACCGCCCGTACACAGGACTTGCACATGTGAGACAGACCACCCCTGCCAGGTCCCCAACCAGTCTACATGTTTACCTATTTCTGCGTCTCCCTTTTTTGTCGAATAGTCATATTCCACATTTGATATGCTGAGATATTAACGCCAGCTCCCCGCACAGGACTATTACCGACTCCACCCCGATCTGGCCGGAGGCAACAGCAGGATTTGAACTGTAAACCAAGTGCATTAATCCTTTGCACCACCTGGGCAATGCTTCACACATTTACTAATGCAGCACCGTTTCCTGTCGTAATATTTCCATAATAATCACAGAAAGTTTTTTTGCTGTTGATTTCCCGCTTCCTTTTCTTCCAGTTGTACCCGGCCAATTACGCCACTCTCCCGAGCCACCCCAGTCGCTGCTCCACCCCCTGTGCTGATCCAGGGAGGGCTGCAGACTACCACACGCCTCCTCCCATACATGTGGAGTTGCCAGCCGCTTCTTTTCACCCGACAGTCAGAATTTTGTTGTCTGGGCGAGTTTGGACTGCTCTACTTGAACGGCGATGCGAGGAAACGAGCTGCACTGTGAGACCAGAATAACACTGAATTATCTCACTGGGGTGAAACATCTCAGACACTGTAGGCTACAATACAAAGAGCCGTTACAGTTATAACAAAAAAAACCCAAAACTCTGTGGATGATAATATATTGATTACAATGAGCATAAAGCTCCATTTCTAGCTCACGAGCTGTAAACACAGGGATGAAATTGTGACCTTGTTTTGTGGCACATTATTTTGAGACATGGCCGTCAGAATGGGGTCAATCAATCCCCATCATGCCCCACCTCGCTGCTGCTGCTGGAACGGAATTGATTTGAGAACGCCATTTTTAAGATGGAGTCCCAGGGTTCTCAGCAGGAGACACTGAGCACTGAGCGTGTGTGTGTGTGTGTGTGTGTGTGTGTGCATGAGTGTGTGTGCATATGTGTGTGTGCATGAGTGTGCACGTGTGTGCATGGTTGCATGAGTGTGTGTGCATATGTGTGTGTGCATGAGTGTGCACGTGTGTGCATGGTTGCATGAGTGTGTGTGCGTGTATGTGTGCAAGTGTGTGTGTGTGCATGAGTGTGTGTGCATGTGTATGTACATGTGTGCACGTGTGTGCATGGGTGCATGAGTGTGTGTGCATGTATGTGTGCAAGTGTGTGTGTGAGTGTGTGTGCGTGAGTGTGAGTGTGTGTGTGTATGTGTGAAAGAGAGAAAGCATCATTCAGTTGTCCTACCTTAAAGGACCTTACTTCGGGGCTCAGTACCTCGCTGTGAGTAAGTTCAAACAGACAGTCGGAGGAAGTAGCTTCAGTGTTTGCCAGGCACTCAGAAGTCAGGGGCCCCTGGGACCCGGTCCCCGGGACCCGGCCCCCGGGTCCCTCGGCCGCAGTAGAAGTACCGGTTCCCCCCCCCCCAGTTTCACCGTCACGTGGCTAAACGCCAACACGAGAGATAAGCTCTCCTTATCCTGTGAAAACGTCTGTGGCGGTATGGGATGAAAGTGTACGACAGGCACTGAAATAAAGAAGCGGGGCTCAAACGCGCGGCGTTGAATTCATGACTGCAAGCTTATCGAGATTTCACGAACACGTCGGAACGTCTGGGTTTTGGTTCAACTGAAAAACAGCATGATCAAAACGCACCCGACAATCGCTGTTCTGATGTCATTACTTTGTGTACCCCCCCCCCCAACTACACACACACACACACACACACACACACACACACACACACACACACACACACACACACACACACACACACACACACACAGGCTTGTGGAACATCACAGAGAATCCCGGTACCCTGCGATACGACGCTTATGGTGAATGACAGAACGGCGGTGCCGGAGATCTTACTCTTCATCAAACATTCTCTTTTCTCTTCTTCCTCTTCCTCTGTGACTCTCCCTTCAAGTGTGTGACTCCTCTTCCTCTCAGGTTTGCGTCATGTACTTATTCTTTGGTGAACTGACTCAGATGACTTTGCCGGTACCCAGCATCCTCTGGACTCCTTGACAGCTTTCCTTAGAAGTTGTTATCGCCCCCCCTCCCCCCTCCCCCCCCCTCCCTCCCTCCCTCCCTCTCTGGGTGTGCACGCACAGCAGAACGACATACTGCCTTATTGCCCAAGTTACACAAGACGTTTTGTTGCTTCGCTCGGCTCATCACCTCAGCGTTGTGTCTGCAGCTTCACAGTAATCGACCTTTTATTTGTTTGTTGTCCTCCACATTGTCCTTAACCTCAGCCTGTCGTCCGTTGGTGTGGATTTATGGTCGGTTTTGGCAGCGTTACTTGGCATGTTTGACTACAGTCGTGCTCAGCAAATTTCCACCTGTGCCCGCTTCTATGTTATCAGACGCACAACATGTCGACAGCCTCTATGTTACTAAACACACAACATGTTGACAGGAACCCTACCAATGCTTCTTTAATGGGCTATAATTCAATCATAGCAAGCCTAACTACTACTACTACTAGTGCTACTACTACTATAACTACTACTACTACTAGTACTAGTACTACTATAACTACTACTACTAGTAGTACTACTACTACTACTAGTACTACTTCTACTATACTACTACTACTACTACTACTACTACTACTACTTTCAGCTGCTCCCGTTAGGGGGCGCCACAGTGGATCATCCATTTCCATCTCTTCCTGTCCTCTGCATCTTCCTCTGTCACACCAGCCACCTGCATGTCCTCCCTCACCACATCCATAAACCTCCTCTTTGGCCTTCCTCTCCTCCTCTTCCCTGGCAGCTCCATATTCAGCATCCTTCTCCCAGTATACCCAGCATCTCTCCTCCACACATGTCCAAACCATCTCCATCTTGCCTCTCTTGCTTTGTCTCCAAACCGTCCAACCTGAGCTGTCCCTCTAATATACTCGTTCCTAATCCTGTCCTTCTTCATCACTCCCAGTGAAAATCTTATCATCTTCATCTCTGCCACCTCCAGCTCCACCTCCTGTCTTTTCATCAGTGCCACTGTCTCCAGACCATATAACATAGCTGGTCTCACCACCATCTTGTAAACCTTCCCTTTATCTCTTGCTGGTACCCTTCTGTCACACATCACTCCTGACACTCTTCTCCACCCACTCCACCCTGCCTGCACTCTCTTCTTCACCTCTCTTTCGTTACTTTGAACAATTGACCCCAAATCTGACCTCCACTCCTTGCATCCTGACCATTCCACTGTCCTCTCTCTCATTCACACATAGGTATTCTGTCTTGCTCCTACTGACTTTCACTCCTCTTCTCTCCAGTGCATACCTCCACCTCTCCAGGCTCTCCTCCACCTGCACCCTACTCTCACTACAGATCACAATGTCATCCGCGAACATCATCGTCCACGGAGACTCCTGCCTGATCTCACCCATCAACCTGTCCATCACCACTGCAAACAAGAAAGGGCTCAGAGCCGATCCTTCATGTAATCCCACCTCCACCTTGAACCCATCTGTCATTCCCACCACACACCTCACCACTGTCACACTTCCCTCATACATATCCCGCACCACTCCTACATACTATCCTGCAGCTCCCGACTTCCTCATACAATACCACACCTCCTCTCTCGGCACAATGTACCTCCTTCTGGCCTTCTCTATACTCCTCCATCAACACTCTCAAAGCAAACATCACATCCGCGGCGCTCTTCCCTGCCATGAAACCACCAGTCACAACAAGGCTAAATCACCGTGTATTCCTTGTCCAGGGAAGGATTAAATACACAAATCGTGGACGATGGCGTCGCTGGATTTGGACAGCATGCGGTAAAAGGCCAAACCAGACGATGGTAAAATGTGTTGCATGAGACCACTTCCCTGCAGCTCATATGTGGTTAGAAGGCCTCGGACAAACCTAATGAGCAAGCAGTGCGGCTTGCTATTATGCACTGGTTTCCCCAACGTGGAAAAGTACACCGCACACGAGTTTCCTTATTTCACAGAATTGGAGGAGCAAATGTGGCACAGTACACGAGTAAATCAATGGCGTGATTCACCCTCAGGCTGGGTGGGGCGCTGCAGCGGAGAATACCAATCGGCTGATTACAAGGAGACACTTTATTTGTCATTGTACATCCATGCAACGGAAGTCATTCCCCTGCATCTAACCCCGTCCTATTGTACAGGAGCAGCTTCAGCAGCCGGGGGCCAACCCCACTTCTTCTTCCGTACTGCCTTGCTCAGGGGCACAGGCGGGAGTATTAACCCTAACGTGCGTGTCTTTCTGATGGCGGGAGGAAACCGAAGGACCCACGCAGACACGGGGAGAACGTGCAAACCCCGCACGGAGAGGACCCGGGACGGCCCGGGGTTCGAACCCCAGGACCTCCTCGCTGTGAGGCAGCGGTGCTGCCCGCTGGGCCACCGTGCTTAAGATAAAGGCAAGTTATCGCGTGTTATGTGTAAGCCTGTTGTCAGTGGTGTAAAAGCGTGGAGTTAAACCTCTGTAGGATGCACGGTACAGGTGAGGGGGAAGAGGGGCAATGGAAACAGAAGCACAGAGAGAAAAACACACAGTATCTGCTCCTTGTCGCCTCCTTGGAGGTGTCCCCGGTGCAGAATCGTGCCCAATTTGCTCCCCTGCAACACGTGAGTGCCACCCTCAACTCAGGGCAGCACCGGGTCCCCGGTGCTACTCTGGACCCCAGCCTTGATTCAAAGACGACGGCGGCCCGACGCTTCCCTTTTCATTTAAGTTGGGGACGGTGACGCACTCCGTCGCCCGCTGGCTCAGCCCGCCTCGCGCCCATTAGCGGGACGCCGGAGAGAGGACTATTGAACCCGCTTTTCGGATACAGAAAAGGGCAGCCCCGAGTCACGGTCCAGTCGATGGCTGATCGATACCACACCAGAGGAGGACGGCTCCGCACAGAGCTTTGTGAGTTTAAGAAACGATTTGTGTGTGAGGTTTGTTTCGCTAATCTCGTTACCCTTCGGGAAAGCTACGTGAGTCGGCACGTGCGTGGGGACGACAGTGGCATAAAATGGAGCGTTCTGCATCTTTTTGCACTCCGTTGTTCCAAGAACAAGTCCACAAATAAGTCCACAAAAATAACCGTGCATTGCTATCTCCATCATGCAATCTCTCTCTCTCTTCCTCCTCCCACCATTTGAGCCCTACAAATTCTCCAATGCGACCCACAGGAGCGTTTCTTAAATTAGCGCCCCCTACTGGCGGCAGGAGGTATGCCACAGATACTTTTCGCCTCTGTGCATTGTGGGTTTCTATCTACTTGTTGACGTCCTTTGTACAACACCTCACAGGCAGGCGAATAAAGGTGAGTCGTCGGTCAACAGTGATAAACACGATTTGAGAACAACAGAATATGTAGTCGGCGCGTTTTTGTGTTATTTCGCATTCTAGTATAGTAACTAAGAGGGCTACTGGCAGCACGACTGCCAGTAGCCCTCGCTTAACTGTAGGTCGTAATAAGCTGCTTGTACAAACGACCTATGGGGTGTTTTTTTTGGTGGAGGACGGCCTCGCTTGATGTCTGGCAGACTGCTGGAGCGACCAATGTTTCTGTCCATCTGGTCCCCGCATGGCAGGTTAGCAGCTGTGTGAGGTGTGTGAGCTCCAGCCGGGGCTAGAGACCGGGAGCGGGGGGGGGCTTCTCATTAGCCCGAACACACATCTTCCTCCCGCAGGGTGTATGAAGAAGATGTTGGACCTTGGACCAGACCACACATGTGAACCTCAGCATAATGACCGTGCACCGACCACCTGATGTTTCCTTAATTAAAAAGCAACGAATTAAAAAGGTGTCCTTCTCATACTACAGTAGAAGATGGATTACTGGCATGTCATGCTCTCTGGCATTTTGGATCATCAGTGCAAGCACTAAAACTTACAGTAGAGAAAAGGAAAAAATCATCATTTTTCATCTTGGATCGTCCCCAGATGAAGCGAGAAATGTGTGGCATGATTCTTGCGCGTCGAACAGATTTAGATTGTCTGACCACGTTGGTTTCTTCCCCTGGTAACAAACACGACCCCCCCCCCGCTTCCCTCCCCATTTTGACGCTCTGTTCAGTGTCCCTGTCGGCGGACGTCATGATGCCGCCGTTTGAATGACAGCTGTCACATAAATACTGACTAGCTTCTTCCTCGTAGGCTCCACTGACGTCAGACCCCGTCATTTTCCTCCGGAGGCAAGAACGCATGCATATATGCACACGTATGAAAGGATTCAATAAGGTCACGTAGGCTCGTGCACGGGCACACGCACACAATCGACCCACCCCCTCCCCCAACCACCCACACGCACACATGCACACACACACACACACACACATACACACACCCTTGCCCTGTGTTATTAATTAGCCGTCGAATCAGTCAAAGATGCACAGTTTGCAGTGGCTCTCCACAGAGTGGATGCTGCAACCCGGTATCACGCCAAAGCCTGTAATGTGCAGGTGTAGTGCCAGCAGGGGGCGATAATTAAGAGGCGAAGGCAGGTTAGGGTTAGGGTTGAGTTAGGGTTGGGGTTGGGTTAGGGGAGGGATTTTGGAAAATGCTATATGCTTCTTTTCCTCTGTGGGGAGATGCTGGCATTGAGTTAACCATCGCCCCCTGCTGGCAGTGCACCTTCATACACACGTGTACTTGTCACGCCTGAGCAAGGCAAACCGTGACGCTGACACGTTGGAGCGGCGGGTGTATTCCGCGCTTTGGCGTGATACTGGGCTGGCAGGACAGTAGGGCTGTGTATTGGTGGGAATCTGGCGATACGACACCTGTCACGATACAGGGGTTACGATTCAATATATGGTGGTACTGTAAGAAAGGCGATACATTGCGGTTTCATAGGCCTGTGTTCTTTGCGCTTATGCTACTTCCTGTCTCAGTTTACGTTGTTGCGTTGGAGCGGACGAGTCAAATGCTGAGGATAGATCACAACACTGCCATCTAGCGGTCGTGGGGTTACACACAACACAACATGTTTGTCACGAACCTTTACATGTAAACAATTTAAAATCGATACAACGGGTTTGAGAATCGATACATCACAAATTATAATATCGCGATACTCGGGTGTATCGATATTTTCTTACGCCCCTACAGGACAGCAAACAGCAAACAAACTTACGGCTCAGGCACTCGAGAGCGAAACCTGACACTCAATTACTGAATACACAAGGCAAAAGCTTGAAATGATGACAGAGACCTCCGCGGTGGCGTCCTCGGCGAGATGAGTTTCAAACAAAACAACAACTGCCGCCTGTCTGGACGCAGTCTGTAAGCAGACATATTATGCTGACAAACAGAGATGAGAAGATGTGTTCCCAGACAGCATCCGGCTGTGGGCCACTTCGGGCAATGATGGGGAACTGATGGCCTTCTTCTGGCCCTGACAAAACGGATGTGAGCCTGAATTGGCCCACATGCATGATAGCAAATATGGCCCAAATATGCCAAATCAAATGTGGGCCACCTTTGGCAAATATGTGGCACATGTGGCATCGCTATGGCTCAGTTCTGGCCCAGATCTGGCAAACAGGAGCGGACCGCCCAAGTGCCGTCATTCCACGCGGTATGTGGGCCGGATGAAAGTGTCAGTGTGGGACGGGTCCGGGCCACAGCAATTTTGCTATCTGGGTTGTAGAGCAGATGGCATTTACTAATTCCCCTCTAAAGTAATCCCATGATCTGATACGACTGAGAACAAGCCATGATCACAACTCACAGATAATTGTGTCAGTTCTGCACCAAGGTAA
Organism: Lampris incognitus; assembly: GCF_029633865.1. Taxonomy (NCBI): domain Eukaryota; kingdom Metazoa; phylum Chordata; class Actinopteri; order Lampriformes; family Lampridae; genus Lampris; species Lampris incognitus. Next base: position 55,518,292 of record NC_079220.1, on the reverse strand, counting down.
CACTTAATCTTGAGTCCAGACCTCTGGCTTCCAGATTAATGTACTGTCTCATGTGTGGTTGCAGAGTATGTTTGTACGCTCTTTTATAAAACGGGTCTATCGGTTTATCTGCAGAGCTCCAAAGCATTTACCCATCATCTAAACCATATAAACTCCCAACAACGTTGCCCCGGACGGGCGGGGGTAACATTAAATCAAATATTGATAGGTCTAGACATCTTGTAATTGAATGAGCGTCGGCAGAGCGGGACATTTGATACAGATCTGTAAGACGAGGGGCCTTTCTTCTTCGTGTGAAACGGCAGGTGAACGAGCCGCTCAGATGCGTGACTGTGAGAGCGTTGCGTAAGCGGTGCACCTGGACACTGACTGGATTACAGTTCCTCTCGGGTGTGCGAGCAGACACAGACAGGTCCAGGCCACCAGAAGAAACGTAGCGGTTTTCCACACTTCACCCGAGGAAATGTCACGGCGGACCGAGTGCCAGTCCAAACAACCAGACCAACGGGAAAATAATGCCCACTTTGAAATCCGACTCGTTGCATCTGCTCTGCACGACACAAGAAGAGGACGGTCTGCTTTGCATAGACGGATTTGCATCAGAAAAGCTTTTTCAGACCAGCACTCAGAGGCTGGGAGCTCCACTCATGCTTCCGGTGTTTGCTTCAGACCAGCACTCAGAGGCTGGGATCTCCACTCATGCTTCCGGTGTTTACTTCAGACCAGCACTCAGAGACTGGGAGCTCCACTGATGCTTCCTGTGTTTGCTGAAACACGTGTCCAACCTTTTAAGATCATGTTTGAGTACGAAATCCTTTTCTTATCAGTGTCTTATCTGTGTGTGTGTGTGTGTGTGTGTGTGTGTGTGTGTGTGTGTGTGTGTGTGTGTGTGTGTGTGTGTGTGTGTGTGTTGAGAGAGAAGAACACATGATAATGAGCCTAGTTGAGCGCATATAAGTTGCCTATTTTACGTGACCATATTCATTAGCTCCATCTATCCGCTCATCCATCTCTACTCGCTCTACGGGCTGCTGTTAATGTTACACGAGCGGTTGTGCAGATGTTCGCTGCAGCGGAACAGGTTTCAAACAACAAGTCCAACAGTGGGTCAGTGGAGCCACCTAGAATAAAGGATAAAATCACATCCCTGTAATTGCAAATACAAGCGCCGTATGAGGGTACCGACTTCAGGGGGGGAATTTCTCGCTCACCCGGTCTCACCAGTCTGCGTACAAACAACACGATGTTACACTTTGCGTGCAACGCATACGCCAAAATCCCATCTTGCGTGCAGATGATACGCCAATCCTTTCCATTTACTTCTGTGGAGAGCTGATGCGTCCAAATACCACGCGTCACCTCATGACGTCACCAGCGAGGCTCAGTTCGCCCAGTTCACCTGATGCGTGGACATCCACAACCAGGGTTAGGGTCAGGAATAGGGGCAGGGTTAGGGTTAGGGTTAGGATTAGAGTTAAGGTTAGGGTCAGGGTCAGGGTTAGGGTCAGGGTTAGGGTCAGGGTTAAGGTTAGGGTCAGGGTTAGGGTCAGGGTTAAGGTTAGAGTCAGGGTTAAGGTTAGGGCCAGGGCCAGGGTCAGGGTTAGGGTTAGGGTCAGGGTTAAGGTTAGGGTCAGGGTTAAGGTTAGGGCCAGGGCCAGGGTCAGGGTTAGGGTTAGGGTTAGGGTCAGGGTTAGGGTCAGGGTTAAGGTTAGGGTCAGGGTTAAGGTTAGGGCCAGGGCCAGGGTTAAGGTTAGGGTCAGGGTTAAGGTTAGGGCCAGGGCCAGGGTTAGGGTCAGGGTAAGGGTTAAGGTTAGCGTTAGGGTCAGGGTTAGGGTCAGGGTTAAGGTTAGGGTCAGGGTTAAGGTTAGGGCCAGGGCCAGGGTTAGGGTCAGGGTAAGGGTTAAGGTTAGCGTTAGGGTCAGGGTTAGGGTCAGGGTTAAGGTTAGGGTCAGGGTTAAGGTTAGGGCCAGGGCCAGGGTCAGGGTTAGGGTCAGGGTAAGGGTTAGCAAAATAACTAAAATACTACCGTTAATACCATGATTTAAATACAATAGACTGTTTCCCCTGCTTACCTGCTTTGTGGATGTCCGTGCATCAGGGGAACTGGGTGAACTGAGCCTCGCGGGCGAACTGAGCCTCGCTGGTGACGTCATGGCTGTTCGAGGTGACACGTGGTACTTGGACGCATCGGCGCTCCACAGAAGTTAATGGAAAGGATTGGCGTATCATCTGCACGCAAGACTGGATGTTGGCGCATGCGTCGCAAGCGACGTATAACATCGTGTTATTTGTGCGCAGGTTGGTGAGACCGGGCTGCTCAGTCCTCGGCCCGTCTCGATAACCACACGCTATGGAAACGCACTGATCTGCTTAGTCATGCGCACACGGTCTGAACTTACACGAGTCCCCTCGGTTCAGTACATGTCTTTGCTATAACAGTCATAAACCCGAGGACGAGGACGTCTGCTGTGTTGCTGGAGGGACACTGGATTGACACGTTTAGCCTAACGGTCGGCTGTCTGCCCTCTTTGCGGGTGGACCAAAGGACGAACGCAACCACACGTCTCTCACGCCAACAACACCAACAGTAGTGCAACGCCGACATGACAACAGAGCACAAGGATGAGCGAGCCAGCTCATCACCGGGAGATGAGAGAACTTTGCATCCACGGCGACACAACACAATCACATTAAGCTTGCCGCCTACCGGAGCTGTTAAGCCTCCACGGTGCTTAATACACATGATCCGCATGCTCCCGTGCAAGCTGAACACTGCCGCAGGAGGTTTAACATTACAGTCTATGAGCCCGGTGGTATCCCCCTCCCCCCCCCCCCACACACACACACACATGCACACGTACACACATTATGGATGTGTGCATTCCTGCAAAAATGATTTCATAAAGGCTACAATCCCCGAAGATGCAAAGCACAACCGGCGACTGAAGACGGGCATTTCCTCCCGGATCAGACGACTAAAATCATCATTATTGCTTTTAGGCGGCTTCAGAATATCTCGTGTACAATTACCCCCCCCCCTTTTTTTCTCCCCAATTGTACTTGGCCAATTACCCCACTCTCCCGGTCGCTGCTCCGGCCCCTCTGCCGATCCGGGGAGGGCTGCAGACTACCACATGCCTCCTCCCATACATGTGGAGTCGCCAGCTGCTTCTTTTCACCTGACAGTGAGGAGTTTCGCCAGGGGGACGTAGCGCGTGGGAGGATCACGCTATTCCACCCAGTCCCCCCCCCCCTGAAAAGGCGCCCCGACCGACCAGAGGGGGCGCTAGTGCAGCGACCAGGACACACACCCACATCCGGCTTCCCTCCCGCAGACACGGCCAATTGTGCCTGCAGGGACGCCCCACCGAGCCGGAGGTAAGTGTACAATTACTTTCGTCAGAACAGAGACAACGACAGCGCCACCCCGCGGTCGTTCTGCAGACCGGACCGCCCGGGGTGCAAGAGGTCACATATTGTGCATGCAGCTGCTTCAGTGCACCGAGAGAAGCGCACGGTCACACTTTGGGCCATGTTTCACGGCGTTTCCGCGATGGAAACTCACTAAAAGCGGCACAACAGGGAGCGAGAGGGAGGACATTCAACAAGACCCGACCGACCAGAGGGGGGCGCTAGTGCGGCGACCAGGACACACACCCACATCCGGCTTCCCTCCCGCAGACACGGCCAATTGTGTGTGCAGGGACGCCCCAACGAGCCGGAGGTAAGTGTACAATTACTTTCGTCAGAACAGAGACAACGATAGCGCCACCCCGCGGTCGTTCTGCAGACCGGACCGCCCGGGGTGCAAGAGGTCACATATTGTGCATGCAGCTGCTTCGGTGCACCGAGAGAAGCGTACGGTCACACTTTGGGCCATGTTTCACGGCGTTTCCGCGATGGAAACTCACTTAAAGCAGCACAACCAGGAGCGAGAGGGAGGACATTCAACAAGACTTGACCTACCTCCTCCACGGTCAGTGGCATGCAGATGCGGTACTCCTTCATTAACATAGTCCTGGCACAGCGGCCCGGGTGGCTGCAGGTAGGGGGCGCACGCCGCGGGGAAGCACGGGCTCGGTGTCGGTGCTGCGGTCTCACAAGTCGCTCGTTTAGTCAGCAAGCATTCATTTCGGCACGAGGGTGCAAAACCACCGAGCCTTGCTCGTCACCCCCCCCCTCACTAAATACCTCCCGCTGACCCCTCGCCGACCCCGCACGTGAGCCCAAACTGCAGGAAGGGGGGGGGCGAATGCTTCTCGAGCGGCGGAACGAGAGATCAAGGGGAAAAAAACCCAAACGGGATGAAATCCGCTTTTGGAAATCCGCCAAAACACCAAATAGGCGGCGGCAGACGGAGACAAGTTTGGGGAAATCACCCAAAAACCTGGAAAACTTGGAAACCTCGCGGCCGAAGTAGCCGCGGGGGGGCGCTTGCGGTCCCGTACGTGGATGAGAGTTGTTGTCCTGCACTCGGTTCGGACCCGAACCGAATATCCCGCCAGTCCGTCCGCTCGTATCTGACTTGTTTATCTCCGAACCGCACGCTGCTTCGTCTACCCTCCTCCTCCTCCTCCTCCTCCTCCTCCTCTACGCGCCCGCTGCTCTGTGGGGGCGGGCGCTGGTGCGCCGTGCAGGGGATGCGCAGCGGTCTGAGCCGGGCTCCGTCCGTCCTCGTCCACTTCTATTCACGGCACGAGCACGGCGGACCCTGCGCTCGGGGGACCTGCGGCAGTGGAGCCGGACCAATCGGATCGTCGGTCGCTCGGAAAGAAAACTACGGCTTTTGTCTGGGCCAACCCCGTAAAGCCGGGGCAAGAAAACGGGGAAAAAAAGCCTTGCATAACTTCATTAATTATGCAGCTGATCTGACTGGTTCGCCCCCCCTCCCTCCCCCCCCAGAAGTTTTTCTCTTCGTCTGTCAAAACGATTTTTATCTTTTTTGGTTGCAAGGACGACAGAGACCACCTGCAGCCAGTGGGTGTAGCGCAGCATACAGGGGGGGGGGGTGTGCGGAGTCGGGTTACAGTATATAATCACCCATCAGCCAAAAAGCCACGGAAATATACAGGAGACCCAAATTTCTCCTTGGTGAGCTGCCTCCTCAACGACCACCAAGCCGCTGGCTGCGACCTGGGGTTCGAGGACAGATGATGGGATCTGATAGGTGATCATAACGGCAGCCAGATATATTCCTGGAAGTCACCCAATGCGCAAGGATGTCATTTTCTATCTGTCTGAAACCGATTATTTCCTTCAATACATGGTCTGGCACTTATCCCCCCCCCCCCGCCCCCGGAAATACGAAAACTAGTAGAGAGACCAGCTATGTTGTATGGTCTGGAGACAGTGGCTCTGGGGAAAAGACAGGAGTTGGAGCTGGAGGTGGCAGAGATGAAGATGATAAGGTTTTTACTGGGAGTGATGAAGAAGGACAGGATTAGGAAGGAGTATATTAGAGGGGCAGCTCAGGTTGGACGGTTTGGAGACAAAGCAAGAGAGGCAAGATGGAGATGGTTTGGACATGTGTGGAGGAGAGATGCTGGGTATATTGGGAGAAGGATGCTGAATATGGAGCTGCCAGGGAAGAGGAGAAGAGGAAGGCCAAAGAGGAGGTTTATGGATGTGGTGAGGGAGGACATGCAGGTGGCTGGTGTGACAGAGGAAGATGCAGAGGACAGGAAGAGATGGAAACGGATGATCCGATGTGGCGACCCCTAACGGGAGCAGCTGAAAGTAGTGACAGTAGTAGTAGTGGTAGTAGTAGTCATAGAAGTAGTAGTAGTAGTAGTAGTAGTAGTAGTAGTGGTAGTAGTAGTCGTAGTAGTAGTAGTAGTAGTGGTAGTAGTGGTAGTACTAGTATCAGTAGTAGTAGTGGTGGTAGTAGTGGTAGTACTAGTAGTAGTAGTGGTAGTAGTAGTCGTAGTAGTAGTAGTGGTAGTAGTAGTAGTAGTGGTACTAGTAGTAATAGTAGTAGTAGTGGTAGTAGTAGTAGTGGTATTAGTAGTAGTAGTAGTAGTAGTAGTGGTGGTAGTAGTGGTAGTAGTAGTGGTAGTAGTAGTATTAGTAGTAGTAGTAGTAGTAGTAGTAGTAGTAGTGGCGGTAGTAGTAGTAGTGGCGGTAGTAGTAGTAGTGGTGGTAGGAGTGGTAGTAGCAGTAGTAGTAGTAGTAGTAGTAGTAGTAGTGGTGGTAGGAGTGGTAGTAGCAGTAGTAGTAGTAGTAGTAGTAGTAGTAGTAGTAGCGTGTGATGACTGAGCCATTCATAGCTGTGCCCGTGTCCCTGCAGGGCGCTGGCCGTGGTGCTGAAGTTTACCTGCTTGCCCAGCGCTGCACACTGGCCTGCTTGGTGCTTACCTCCATAGAGAGCAAACAGCGCGATGGCGGCTGATGGAGGGGACTATCTCGTGTGTCAGCCCGGAAGGGGGCGTGGCATGTGTCACCGGCTTGATGGCTTGGATCAGCTGTGAGCAGCAGCCTGCAGCGTGCAGTAGTACTTTCTATCGCTAGATGTCGCAGCTGTTCTTTCATTTTTAATGATGGAAAGGGCGACGGGGGAGGGGGACGGACCGAAGACAGAATCGACTCGGTGCATGACTGTAGTCCACTGACTTCCGGTTTCTACTGCAGCGGGCATACCGGTTTCCTGTTTGTTGGCGCGTGCTGTTGACAGTGGCATATTTTTGGCCATGCCTGCAGGATTTAGCGTGGATAAATGTCAACCGCACGCACAGGATTGTCGACAGACTTTCCACCTGCACCTACCAGCAAACGGGGGGAACGTTTCAAGTTACGTCCTCAAGTCCGTCCGTCCGCCCACCCGCTCATCCTCCTAACTGTGGACTTGCCTTATCTTATCCTGCTAAGTATAAATCCACTTCCTGTGCACTTAGACTCACACCGGTTGTCTGGAAATTTGGCTCGTGCATTCATCTCTTCAACCTGAATTGTTTTGTACCCCGTGGTTGAGAGCTTGGGGGAATGGTGTGTTTTGTACATCACTTCACTCTGGCATGTACAAAACTACAGTTGTTCACCCTATGGGGGGCGCTGTAGCAATCGACCAAAGCATTTTAATAGGCATGTCCATCCATCCATTTTCCAAACCGCTTATCCTGCTCTCGGGGTCGCGGGGATGCTGGAGTCTATCCCAGCGGCCATTGGGCGACAGGCAGGGAGACACACTAGACAGGCTGCCAGACCACCACAGGGCCTTTGATAGGCACGCCTCCTGTCCTAGTTGAGCTGTTGTTTACATACAACAACACATGTCCTGTAAGAGACAATAATCTCCACCCATGGAATCGCCTGTACATTTGGGTGTTTCTGGCATGTTCATGTGCAGTATCTGACAGGCCACTCATGAACGATGCCACTGAGCGAAGGCCGTCCCTGGTTGGCAGCAAAGAGTGAAAGCAGGCCTTAGAAGTTACGCGGTTATGTTCCTTCATTCCTCTCCATCCATGCACAACTGAAAATCCCTATCAGATAATGGTTTTTAAACCCTAGTACTGGTTTCCTATATTGCCAGGTAGCTCATTAAGTCCACTTGTAACGCCAGGTCTAAAGAACTCTGCGCCGATCGCTGGGATACCCGACACAGCGAGCAAACATAGTTAAGGTAGTTCCTCGTGTATCCTAAATGTCACACAGCATTTAACCTTCATCGGTGGTTCAGTAGAAAGTGGACTTTCGTAAGACCTTAGGTCACCGACATCCCAGCCTTGCCAGATATAGTTAGCAGATGCTTTTTATTCCTTCCACGCCGCAGATTAGCTTCATGCAGAGGGGTAAATTATTTAAGGTCTGATAGTTCCAAGTAGTTTTGGGCCGGTTTTCCGTGGTCTAATATGAGATGGCAAGACTCTTATCCATGCATGTGGGCAAACTCACCTAACACCGACTTGACTGTATCATACCAGTTCGGAGCAGCATGCTGGTGCAGCGGGTAGCGCGGTCGCCTCGCAGCAAGAAGGTCCTGGATTTGATACCCGGGGTAGTCGAACCTTGGTGGGTCGTCCTCTGTGTGGAGTGTGCATGTTCTCCTCGCGTCCGTGTGGGTTTCCTCCGGGGGCTCCGGCTTCCTCCCACAGTCTAAAGAAATGTAGGTCAGGTGAATCGGCCGTACTGAATTGTCCCTAGGTGTGTGTGTGTGTGTGTGTGTGTGTGTGTGTGTGTGTGTGTGTGTGTGTGTGAGCCCTGTGATGACCTGGCGGCCTATCCAGGGTGTCTCCCCCACCTGCCGCCCAATGACTGCTGGGATAGGCTCCAGCATCCCCGCGGCCCTGAGAGCAGGTTAAGCCAGTGTTTCTCAACCGGGGGTCCAGGACCCCAAAAAGGTTGAGAACCACTGGGTTAAGCGGTGTGGCTAATGGATGGATGGATGATCGTTAAATTGATAAACCCAGTGTTGCTTAAATGAGTTGACAGCATTGCACACACGCGCACATTCCTGAATAGAGATGTCACTTTATAATGGAAGACTAAAACCCGCCTCCCTGCATCTGATCACATGTGCTCTGGGCATCTTCAACAACAAAAAGAAAAAAAGACCATGGGTTATTAAGGAAGTTTCCTTTCTTAAGTTAGATGGTAGAAACTGTCATGGGAGACTGTGCCGGATGTTGAGGTTATGGATGTTATGGCAGCTCACGTCTCCGTGTTGACTGTGCAGCCAGACAAGGTCGTCCTTTATTCTTCTTACTAGCTTATACACTCTTTAACAGTCCAAGGTCGTTTCTCCAGCATTGCTTCAATGCTTCACAAGACATGTCACTCTCACAGTGGCATGGACATCAATAGTAAACTGATGCGCTCTTGTACCACTTACAGCTCCACTTAACTGTGCTGCCGTCCCATCTAATAACACACACACACAACTAATTAAATTAATCTAACGTATCTGGCTGTGCCACTACTTATCAGATCGTGGGATTCGTTTATTACTGCTGTTATAATCGTCTCTCAACATTAACGTTAAAGTGGCTGTAGACAGCCCCCCCTCCCCCCCCAGCGTTTCTATTGTTTGCGCCACTGTCGCAAAGAAAACCGGATCGCTTTCCGTTTATTGGCAGCCTACCCATTGTCCAAATCGAGAAACAACCGTAAGGATCCCAGTTTGAACTAGAAATCAAGATCTCGGTGTGACGATAAAGGCAGAGTTAAAACATCCATTAATCAGTAGGCAGGTTGTGTTACCGATCCGGTAGAAAGAAGGACGACTGAATGTCGGGTTGGAACCTTCTCAAGTAACCCGGTGTTGCAATGAACTCTGTTTCCCCGTCAGGATCTGTTCCCCCCTAGCCAGAGTTCGATACAACACCGGGACGGTTGATTAACCTTAACCTAACCCCAACCTAACCTGACCTCAACTAGCCCTAAACTTAACCTAACCTGACCTCAACCTAGCCCTAAGCTTAACCCAACCCCAACCTAACCTGACCTCAACTAGCCCTAAGCTTAACCTAACCTGACCTCAACTAGCCCTAAACTTAACCTAACCTGACCTCAACTAGCCCTAAGCTTAACCTAACCCTAACCTAACCTGACCTCAACTAGCCCTAAGCTTAACCCAACCCTAACCTAACCTGACCTCAACTAGCCCTAAGCTTGACCCAACCCTAACCTAACCTGACCTCAACTAGCCCTAAGCTTAACCTAACCTGACGTCAACCTAGCCCTAAGCTTAACCCAACCCTAACCTAACCTGACCTCAACTAGCTCTAAGCTTGACCCAACCCTAACCTAACCTGACCTCAACTAGCCCTAAGCTTAACCTAACCTGACCTCAACCTAGCCCTAAGCTTAACCCAACCCTAACCTGACCTTACCTCAACTAGCCCTAAGCTTGACCCAACCCTAACCTAACCTGACCTCAACTAGCCCTAAGCTTAACCTAACCTGACCTCAACTAGCCCTAAACTTAACCCAACCCTAACCTGACCTCAACTAGCCCTAAACTTAACCTAACCCTAACCTAACCTGATCTCAACTAGCCCTAAGCTTAACCCAACCCTAACCTCAACTAGCCCTAAGCTTAACCTAACCTGACCTCAACTAGCCCTAAGCTTAACCTAACCCTAACCTGACCTGACCTCAACTAGCCCTAAGCTTAACCCAACCCTAACCTGACCTGACCTCAACTAGCCCTAAGCTTAACCCAGCCCTAACCTTAATCGTAGCCGACAGCTAACCTGCTTCCATGCGAACGCTTTCGTCTGGCTAGGGGGAACGAGATTACGATGGGGAAACAGAGTTTGACACAACAGCGGGGCTTTCTCTATCGAGTGAATGCTCACCTGCGCGTCACTCTTGTTTTATGTCAAGTCCGTTTTATTTGTATATCCCATTATCACAAATTTGCCTCAGTGGGCTTCGTAGCATTACAGCATCCGTCCCCTTGACCCTCGCACCGGATAAGGAACTACTACTGCTCCCGTGCCAAAGCGCCATCCTCTTCCGGTTTTGGTTGCGCAATGGTGACGCACTTCCTTTGTGCCGTAAATCAGGCCTTGGATTTGCTGCGAGCTCACACCCGGCTTGGGAACCAGTCTATTCGATGGCGTCATTATTCTACAGCCATTACACTGTGCAATCAACATTTACTTTATAATGAGTTAAAGTTTCAGAAAAAAAGTTGTGTACTGCTACTTTAATGCGACAAAATCAATCAATCAGCCAGTCAAGTCTTACTCTATTCAGACACATAGGTAGGTCAACAACACAAAAACATAGGCAACAGCAGTTCACAAGTCCACGATGATTGAAACCGATACAGACATTTGCTCCAGTGTTTCCAGAAACAAGAGGAGTACCCGGTGCCACTTTGTGTAGCCTCGGTTAGGAGCATTATCATTACATTTCTGGAGTCAATTAATCGACACATGAATTTGCACATAAAATTCCTCAACACAGCATGACAAGTGGGAACGTCACTAGTCACGAACATGACGTGCACTTGTCCATCTTGCAAGCTTGAGCAAGACTCTGAAGGCGTCATTATATGCTGCCTGCAGCTTTTTCGTTGTTGCTTTGCTATAATTGCGCCACAAGTGGGCAGTATAGAGTGGAGTCCAGTAGGCCCTGAAAAGAGCAGTTTTAACATCATCTGTTAAGAAGTTTGCGTGCCAGCATATTGGCTTGTGCATACAGTTTGAAACACTGCATTAATGTTGGGGGGGGGTTGGTGAAAGTCTGATTGATTGATTGATTGATTGATTGATTGATTGATTGATTGATTGATTGATTGATTGATTGATTGATATTTACCTGCCTTGTATCGGTTAAACTAACTTTGCCATGTCTTCATATGGCAAACATGAAACCCCCACAGGTAGATAGAGGGCTTCATACAGCGGAATGAATAGGACATCGAGCTAAGATGTGGGTCGTGCTGGGTTGTGTGACATATGTTTGCTTTTAGGGCATTATAAAGATTATAATGCAATAATATCTTCGAATTATTCTGCAAAATTTAAAGTTTCCATTGTTGTTAAAATCAGTATTTTTCTCTTTTTTTTCGATAGCGAAAGATTTGGGATTGGAAATCATGAATAAATACACAAATGCACAGGGACATTTATGAAAATGTGTTTAATTAAGAGTTGAGTTGGGGAAATTCTCTGCTATATGACTCTTAATGGCTGCCCAGATGGCGAAATCGCTGTGGCCCAGACCCATCCTACACCGACACTTCTCCGGCCCACATACCGCGAGGAACGATGGCACTTGGGCGGTCCGCTCCTGTTTGCCAGATCTGGGCCAGAACCAAGCTATAGAAATGCCGCATGTGCCACATATTTGCCAAAGGTGGCCCACATTTGATTTGGCATATTTGGGCCATATTTGCTATTATACATGTGGGCCACTTCAGGCTCACATCCTCTTTGTCAGGGCCAGAAGAAGGCCATCAGTGCCGCATCGTTGCCTGAAGTGGCCCACATGCGGATGCTGTCTGGTCTGGGTGTGAAGCCATCAAGCTGAGTGACTCAGGATGGACATCCTCTGCAAAATAATGACTTTAAACTCTCAAAGGGAAGGATTACCTGGCCTGAGGGTAATCAGCAATCATGCTGTGGAGGTTTTGCTCTCTTCTTTTGACATGGCGGAGGCCTCATTTAAAAACCAATCTCCAGTGATAAGGCAGTTTGTCACGGTGGGAGCAGGAACCGAGGACCCAAATGAAGACCTGGTACCAGGTGGAGCGAAAGGTTTACTGGTCTCAAACGCGAGAGTCTCAGGAACACACGGGATTGCGTGACAATTACATGACGGTGACACAATGGCGACCCCAAGCGGTGGCCCCGGGGAGGGGGGGCGTGGCCACACCGCTGCGCCCCCCTGGCCACCTCTATTGATAATCCAGTCAGTCGTTCTAATCTCGTTTTTAATATTTTGAGATAAAGCTCTGGAAGCGGAATGCCACGTTGGTTAGTATTAAATTATGCAAATCACTGAAATGATAAAAATCATAAACTGAGTATGAAATCTGATGACTGGTGTTTTGTGTTTGCATCAGAAGTCATAATGCACTGTTTTATTCTGCAGAATACAGATACACCTGGGATTATAGCCACTTGTGGAAGTTTTGGCCACCTGGAATGCTGACACCTGAAACACAACACGTGTCCGATGCTGTGATTCAAAGACTGGAAGACACTTTCAAATAACATCAAATATGATGTGCTGGACTTTGAAACGTTTGTTATCAGCTAATAATTAATATTTATGCTTAAGCAACCCACACCCTGATTTATTAGTGACGATGCATTCAAACTGTCATTTGATTAGGCTAATCAATAGTGGTTTTAATAATTAATGGTAATTAATATGATCAATAATTAATAGTGATTAATATAATTGATAGTGGTGGGCGAAAATGAACGAACGAATCTGTTTGAATGGCGTCAGCAGCAGCTTTGGGGCAAATGGATAACAGAGGAAAGCTGGACTGTACTCAGGACTCTTGGACAAGACATGAGACATAGAAACCAGAACCGGGAGCGGCCATGACAGTCATTATTACAACAACAACAAAAACTACCACTTGGTTTTTATAGATGAGACATTACAGAGTGGCCCTTCGTCTTGAGGAAGACTCCAAGCATTGTGTTTTGCTGGTGACAACAGGAGCTGGAGAAGGAAGAACCCTTTTACATGTTCGCTGTTGAGGCCAGAAGTTCAAGATCCGCACACCAGAGGGCGCAATTTACTTTCGTTTGTTGTGCGTCTTCGCTACGTTTCACACAAGAATTCTGGGCAACAATAATGCCTAGATGTACTCTCACATTATGCACACACACACACACACACACACACACACACACACACACACACACACACACACACACACACACACACACACTCCAAGTGCATCTAACTCTGTTTATTCCAGCTGTTATCAACGCGTCTGCAGAAGGAGGAGCGGTTGCTAAGAGACCATGCTTCCCTGCCTCACATGCTTAACATCATTAGCCAGCTCGTACGCACCCTGTGACTTCCCCAACCCTTCAGTCCGCACAGTCCACCGTTTGCGGGAGGAAGGAGCGGGTCTCTCGAGTTGGTACCAACTTAACAGGCGCTGACGGTATTGCTCTGAGAGGAAATGTTCATCGCTGTAGTAACCCCCGGGCCGCTGGGTCAGTGGGGACGTTGCCAGCTCGGACCATCTCTGCACCGAGGGGGTGGGGGGTGGGAGTGGAGGGGGGGGGTAAAAGAGTACATCTGTCGCCATCTTACAATGCTGTGATTGCAACTATTCCCCAACCCTCTGTGAACGCTACACATGGCCATGGTAACTCTAGTTGACGGTCACAGCAGTAATTTGCATATGAGACTGGTCGGTGGTTTGGGTGGTTATGCCGCCGTAGTTTATGAGGGCGGGGAGTGACGCCTGCAGTCAGCCGAGACCGAGGAGGTCACTCAGAGGAGTTGAGGGAACGTTTCTCCCACCAGACGTGGCGTGCAGATGAGCTGACTCGAGTTCCTGTGCTATTCATCGCTGCAGTGGCATTACAGCTCACATCGCTACCCAGACAGCAAAGCTGCTGTGGCCCGGACCCGTCCCACACCAGCACCTCATCCGGCCCACGTACCGCGTGGAACGATGGCACCTGGGCGGTCCGCTCCTGTTTGCCAGATCTGGGCCAGAACCAAGCCATAGCAACGCCACATGTGCCACATATTTGCCAAGGGTGGCCATATTTGTTTTGTGATATTTGGGCCATATTCACCATTTACCACACGGGGCCACTTCAGGGTCACATCCAGACCACATGTTGCCCAGAGCACCGCATCGTTGCCAGAAAAGGCCCACGTGTGATTTGGCATATTTGGGCCATATTTGCTGTGAGACATGTGGGCCACTTCAGGCTCACATCCGTTTTGTCAGGGCCAGAAGAAGACCAGCAGTGCCGCATCACATGCGGATGCTGTGTGGGCCGGTTTCAGCTCGTCCAGGTGAGCAGTATAGGAGGGAGAAGGGAGGCAGAGGGACGGAGGTGAAGGGCCTCCGCCATGCAATCGCTAAAACTTACAGGACACCTGCGGCCTGGTAGCTCCGTCTGCCTCCGCCACCGGAAGTAGCGAGTGGAGAACGCTGCTGCACCTGCGTGAGCACACACACACACACACACACACACACACACACACACACACACACACACACACACACACACACACTTTTAATATACCTTTCTCACGTGAGAGCTGAGACACGACACTAGCAGGGACGCCGACACCAGCCCGGAAATAGACCAACCTCTGAGGGGCTTACGAGGGGAGGCGACACCGTGCAGATAAACTGCCGCGTGTCTGAGTTGACAGGCCGGCAGTCTTCAAACCGCACTTCCTGCAGCCGCAGCCGGTCCCCGTCCGAGGACTTAAGTCGTCTTACGCTGTCAGTAGGACAGGGCACGTTGACTTTGATTGGTCGTTGCGGGCATTTGCATGCTAATTAATATGGAGATGATGCAACTTTGGGTCTGAAAGATACTCCGCAACTGTTTCCGATGGATCCTTCCGCGCCCGTTCTCCGTGCATTCCCTCTGCTGCAAGACCGTTTAGCTTTTTCTATTATTATTCCTATTATCATCATTATTTCTATTATTATCATTATTTCTATTATTATTATTATTATTGTTGTTGTTATTTCTATATTATTTCTATTGCAGATGATTTTTTTCTGCTGGGTTTTCGAGGGGTGGAAATGTGGAGTTTCCTCACATGAGATGGTTGCTGGTGAGGGTACCTGAGAAGAAGCCTTGCTACTTCCGTGATGGACGGAGACAAAGGGCACCAAAGGAGGAGGCGACTCCCCAAACAAGGAACCAGGACACACGTCGACAAACACGTCCAACACGAGGAGACAGAGAAAGCCAGGGCCCAAGGGAACGGTGGCAGCCATTGGTTTCAGCCGTTACCACTTTCACGTACAAATCCATGCCGAAGTGGGGAGGAGCCTGGAGAGGAGCCCTCCTGCAGAGGAGCCCGGAGAGGAGCCCTCCTGCAGAGGAGCCCTCCTGGAGAGGAGCCCTCCTGCAGAGGAGCCCTCCTGCAGAGGAGCCCTCCTGGAGACGCTGTCGTTTCACCGTGCGGTTATTCACGGCCACCAGATTACTCATCAACACTCCGCTTCCGTGGTCCCGTCTGCACGCAGCCTCATCAATCATGCAGATGTGACCTTTTTCAACAGTAACTGATGCTTGGTGGTCAACGCTGTTTCCATGGTTACACGGAGATCCATTCCACTCCAGAGCTTTTCCCCGTCTTTTGTCTAAAAGCCACACTTGCATGGATTAGCAGGCCGTTCATGGCCGGCAGCACTGGAAAAGCCACCGTAGCGACCCCCAGTATAGCGACCCCCAGTAAAACCACGGTAGCGACCCCCAGTATAGCGACCCCCAGTAAAACCTCCGTAGCGACCCCCAGTATAGCGACCCCCAGTAAAACCACCGTAGCGACCCCCAGTAAGACCACCGTAGCGACCCCCAGTAAAACCACCGTAGC